>NC_045793.1:11553651-11856981 GCF_009873245.2 Balaenoptera musculus
GGTGACCACTGTCTCAGTGGGAGATGTGGCCAGAGCCAGAATGGCTGGAGCTGCCACCCATGTGGGCTGAGGTGGGGGCACACTGGGGTGGTCTTGGCAGGCTGGCCAAAGCACCAGGCACTTTTCATTTTGCTGCTTCTTCACTGAAACTGGGAGGAAGCAAGTCCAAATAAGCACTCTTTCACAGGGAAGTCTAGGCTTCCTACAGCCCTCAGGTTCTCCCAGTCATAAGCCTCACTGGCTTTCAAAACCAGCAAAGGGAGTTTTCTTGCTAGTGCTGGACCCCAGGGCTGGGGTACCCAACATGGTGCTTGAACTCTTTGCTCCTTGGGGAGAATCCCCAGCTTGTGATATCCTCCTCCTCTTCCAGGATGCCCACTAGCTGTGTGGGTCCCAACTAGATTGCTTCTCTTTCCCTGCTACATGTTTGGTGTAGCTTTTTCTTTATATCCTTGGTTGTAAAAAATTATTCTTCTACTTCAGTGTGTTCTCAAAGAGAGCTCTTCTATATGTAGTTGTAGCTTTGGTGTGTTCGTGGGAGATGAGCTCAGGGTCTTACTACTCCACCATCTTGAACCTGCCTCTTAACAATTTTTAAATGTACACTTCAGTGACATTAAGTCATTAACACTGTGTGCAACCATCATCAATATCCATCTCCAGAACATTTTCACCCTAAACTGAAACTCTGTACCAATTAAATAATAACTCCCCATTCTTGCCTCCCAGTGTCCTGTAACCACCATTCTACTTCACGTTTCTAAGAATGTGAATATCCTAAACATATCTCTTTTTCTGTCATTGTAGCTAAGGGTTTGCCAATATTTTGGATTTCTCAGGAAACCAATTCTTTGTTTCATTGATTTTTTTCTACCAATTGGCTGTTTTTCTATTCTCCACTTTACTTATATATGTTCTAATATTCATTATTTTTTTCCTTCTGCCTTCTTGGGGTTGGTTTTTCTTCTATTTCTAGTTCAGATGTAAAGTGATGGTGTTGATTTACAATCTTTTCTCTTTTTAAATGCATGAGTATGCTGCTATAAACTAACTTCTTAGTACTGCTTTTGCAGCACTCAGTTTTTGGTATTTTATGATTTGTTTTCATCTGTCTCTAGCTAGTTTCTAATTTCTTCTCTTGAGAACCTCTAATTAATTTTTCAATTCAGTTCTAGAATTTCTATTTCATTCTTTTTATTTTTAGAGTTTTTATCTCTTTGTGATATTTTCATTTTGTTCATGTATCATTTTCCTCATTTTGTTTAGTTGCCTATTCATGTTTTTTAGATTATTGAACAATGTTAAAATGATTATACTGGATTCTTTGCCAGGTAATTCATAAATCTACATTTCCTTAGGGGTGGTTTCTTGAGATTTATTTTGTTCTTTAATTGGTCCATGTTTTCCCTGTTTCATTGTATACCTTGTGAACTTTAGCTGAGTTTCGGCTTTTGGAAAAACAGTTATTTCTCCTAGTCTTTACCGACTGACTTCGAGAAGGGGAAGATCTTCAGCAATTATTCCTCCTAGAGATTCTGGGAACCTCTCCAACCTTCTCTAGGGATGCAGCTTCTCTGAGCTGGTTCATGTATTTTCTCAGTTAAAGATGTTTGCGCAATTTTTTTCTGAAGGCTTTAAAGACTTACCCCCTGCTGTTTGTCTGAAATGCTACGATCTCTTTATAGCTGTAAAAAGTAGGTGTGCTTGACATTTTTCTCAGTGGCCCCAACAAGGAGTCCAAACTGGCATTGCCATCAGTGCTCTGAGTCAGGCAAGACAACTAACAAACCCTCAGCCACTCCTTGAAAAGCTACAAAGTAGTATACATGGTCATTTCTTCACTTTCCCCCTTGAGGGAGAGGTGGGAGTTGGGAATTTTCTCCTGACCCTGCCACACTGTGCCAGGGAGGGGAAGTAGTTACAGGAGGTAAAATGTCATAAATCTGCCTAAACACTTATTGTATCTCTTCTTGGCTTTGTGCTTGTCTGGGGCGATGCAAGCTATTATCTGACTTCTGGTGTTTTCACAAAGGAAATTTGGCCTATATATTGTTGTCTTCACTGAGGAACAATGGTTTAGGGATTCCTTTTCTGCCATCTTGCTGATATTACTCTTGAGTCATGCTCATCATTAAATCAGGCATCTTCTTGGGGAATTTTCTAGAGTTTTTTACACCAGCAATCACATCTCCTAAGGGGAAAAATCCACTGAACCAAAATTGTATCCTCCTTCACATTGTCCTTTTTTTCTGCAATACTCTGTGGAAGGCAGCCTTACTTGAGCATTCCGTAGACTGTAGACAAGGGGGTTCAGCAATGGGTTGAAGAGAGTGTAAGACAGGAAAAGGATTTTCTGCTGCTCCTCTCGTTGACTATTGTCAGGGGCCAAGTAAACCATCATGGCTATGCCAAAGTAGAACCCAACCACACAGAGGTGGGAGGAGCAGGTGGAAAAGGCTTTCTTGCGGCCCTCTTTTGACTGGATCTTCAGGATGGCCCAGAGGATGCTCACATAGGAAACCAGCATCAAGGAAAGGGGTCCAACTAAGATAAACACACCATCAGCAAAGAGGAACATTTCATTGATCCAGATTTCACCACAGGTCACTTTGAGGACAGATCAGGTTTCACAGAAGAAGTGGTTCACCTTCTGGGGCCCACAGAAGGGCAACCTTAGAAAGAGACTTACTTGTACTAGGGCCAGTGAAAATCCACATGCCCAGGAAGTGATGGCGAGGAACGTGCACACTCTCCGGTTCATGACGACAGTGTACTGGAGGAGATGGCTGATTGCCACATACCTGCCATAGGACATCACCAACAAAATCAGGCACTCTATAGAACCAGAAGTCAAATTAAAAATCATCTGCATAGTGCATGAGACAAATGAGATAGTTTTTTTGTGTTTCACTAGGTTTGCCAGCAAATTGGGCAAATTGCTGGAAGGATAGGATATGTCAATTATGGCCAGATGAGAAAGGAAGTACATGGGGGAGTGCAGTCTGGGGTCTAGGCAAATGAGTCCCAAGACCATGCCATTTGCCAGCAGCTTGAAAGTATATAATAGGAAGAAGATAATGAAGAGGAACAATTCCATGTCTTCACTGAGCTGGAATCCCATCAGGATGAATTCTGTGATCCATGATTGGTTGCCTTCCATTCCTAATGACAGTCTATAAAGGACTGAAGTGTGATGGAAAGGTCAGAGCTGGATAACAATGAAAACTGGAGTTATTTATCTGAAGTGAATTCGGAGGAAGCTTGTGTGCTTGTCCCTATATCACTGAGTTTTTTCTGCAATGCTTCTTTACCTTTTTGTTTTCTTACTTTTTTATTGTGAAGTAATTGAAATTTCAGATGAGTATCAGGGATTATAAACAATACTAGTATATACACTTTACCAAATTTTTTTATGTTTGCCTTATCATTTATTTTCTCTGTATGAATGTAGTATCAGTTTTCTATAGACCACATAAGACTAAGTTGAAACCATATTCACATGTTGATAATTTATTCCTAAACTCTTTTGATTTTTTCAATAACATGAATATTCACTATTCTCAGTATAATTACCAAAATCAGCAGATGTAGCATTAACATGATTCACTATTCTAAATACAGCATTTTCTCTCCTCTGACCAATGCTGTTGTAGGTTTTCTAAATATCAGATCACAAAAGGAGTACAAATAAGAGATGCTGATCACAATGATGACTTCGTGCTAAATGCTGCACTGAAGGGCCTTATATCTGTTCTCCCAACTGGGCCTCACCAACCGCACAAGAGAATTTTAGTGTCTGTTTTACAGTGGGGAAAAAAGGCTTATCAAGTTTAATTACCCGAATTTACCTAACTAGTAAATCCTTCAGTGTATGTATATCATTAGGTAAAAAATCAAATTAGTCATTGTACCCAATAATAAATAAACACATTTACTTCAGGAAAATAAAAAGGTATCTGTTGAAAAGAAAATAATATAGCATTTTCTGCCCATGTAGTCTAAGTTTCAAATTCAATATCACATATCCTACTCATTTCCTCTAATCTTAAATAGTTAGCTTTTATTTCCTTGACACTGATATTTTTGAAGAGTATGAGCTCTTGTTTTGTATAATGTTTCTCAATAGCAGTTTTCCATTGATTGTCCATGTTTTAGTTTAGATTAAAAATTTTTGGCAGAAAAAAATGTGTCCCTCCATTAATACACAGATAACATATTAATTTGTCCCAGTATTGGTGATGTTCGTGTGGATCATTGGTTAAGGTGGTGTCTCCAAGTTATTTCCATTATAAAGTTATTAGTCGATAATTTTTAAGTACTTTCTTCCTTCTGGCTTAACAAAGTATCCTATACTCATCTTGAACATTTCCCACTTCATCAGTTATTTCACTAAAAATATGTCTCCTTTTATTGAAGGATCATATTTTTAAAGCAATATCTGCTTGTATTGGGTGTTTAATAATATATTTTTTATCATGATTGTTGACAAATTTCTGATATTCCCATTTAATAGGGATATATATAATTTGGGACAGTATATAGATTGCTAAGTGGATAATGGATTCTTACCTTTACTTGTTTAATCTTAATACATATTTACTGACTTCTTTTGGAGATCAAAATCTATTTTACTAAATTAACATTACTATCATAGAGAATGATCTCAATATTATGTAGTAGTTTTTTGGCAATGTAGATTTAGAGTGCCAAATTCTTATTAATTATCTTATATTTTTTGATTTTCTTTATATTCAGACAATTATAGGCTCTTGGAAATTTTAGACTTACAGATTAAAGTTTCAATAGTCTGATTTACTTTGTGAATAAAGTGGCATCTACCTCATATGAGATTTTAACATCAAGTTTTCTAAGTATCTTAGAAAAACATAAAATTTGATAAAACATTAAAGAGATAATACTTACATGAAACATAAGGCCAAAGGTGATGATTGTTAAAAATTTGTACATACAGTTTTCCCTTACTCACAGTACATATATTTTCACATATATAATTAAAATTATACCTATTTCTTTCATTTAGAATAGCATCATGTACATTTTCCATGTCAAATATTTCTTTGCAATACACTTTAAACATTTGTACACTATTTTGTTGCATATGAATATTTTATTCAGTATATTACCTTCTAACTAGGTTGTGTAAAATATAATGCTACAGTGACTAAATTTTATAAATATATTTTTGTGTATATTTTATTGTTTTTTTTTTTACTGAATTCCAGGACATGGAAGTTCTCGGTCAAATCTATTTCTTCCTTCCTTCCTCTCTCCCTTCCTTCCTTCTATCCTTCCATGCTTCCTTTCATTCTTCCTTTCTACCTACCTACCTATTTATCTATCTTTCTGTCTACCTATCTATTTTAAGATAGCCTAAATAAAATGTATCCTTTCCAATAGAGTCAATAAAATAACAGCAGCCCAGAAAGCAAAGGTCTGAGTGATCAGTATATGCGATTCTCTACCCAGGCAGTCCTGTAACTGAGCTAGGGAGCTTTAAGCTATTTCTCCAACTCTAGTCAGTGGAATTGGCACTCATTCTATCCTATTTTGTGGTAGGACAAATATTTCTAGCAAAACAGAAATCCCAAGTCTAATGATTATCCGTATTAGATGGTAGCCTAGGAAAGTTTCAGTAAGAAATAACCAAATTGCAAAATTTATCTCTTACACTGTTTCAGCAAGGAAAAGAGTTTACTATAAATGTTACCAGAATTCTGTTTTCCAATATCAGTGTATTTATCCATTAGGTAATATAAAGTCCTTTTGTTCTTTTGGCCATGTCAGCATCTTACCAGAGATAATGCCTGCATATAATGCCTCTAGTACTTCCAGTACTAGAGTACTGGAGATACTTCCAGATTATTCTCAAACAATAGAGTTGGGCTAATATGAATGACCACCACTCAACCACATTGGGAAGTGACGACAAGAAAGATGTGAAGAATAGAAGGCCCCTGCCATAGCTCACCATTCAGAAGCTCCAGGAGCTGGGGTGGGGGTAGTCATAAATGTACTATAATACATTTAGTAATATAAATATAATAATATATAGTCATTATATAAACATTATATATGTAATTTTTATGCATGCAAGAACTCATAAAATATGCCCCTAAGAGTATTCTGAAAAAAATTATTTCTCAGCCAATCATAAAATACAGACATAGTGATAACAGGACCATTGTGCAGCATTAAATTCATTTAAATAGAGAAAGAACAGTCAAAATTGTGGGCGTGATAGTTGCTTAAAAGACCGTAAACAGCACAAATCTTGACAATGTAAAAATAGTATTACAAAAACCAAGAATATCAGCTGTTATGGGAGGAGAATTATGAGGAATCATAAGAAAACAAATCCTCCCATTTTTGAAGCGGGAAGTTAAAAATCCAGGGTCCAAATTTGAAGTATGTAGTTTATAAATATTAAGATTTAGATTTCAGTTTCTGGCAAGACTACATACCTTACACCATACTCTTCTGTGAAAAATAACTAAACCTATTCTTGAGCTGAGACAGTCTGGATTCAACTATCCTTCCTGAATGAAATTCTAAGATTTCATTTTACACAGGAAAGAAGTGATCCCAGAAAGAAAGTTCACATTGTAAAAAGAAAGATCAAAGAAAGCAGCACATACATTTGTAAAACTAAGCAGATATTGACTGTATGTCCTCTGGTGCCTAGAACAAGGTGAACTAAATACATAACAATAGCATATATGTTGGGAAGAAGCTGATGGGATTTAAAAGGTTCTAATTTCCAAGCATTTTGACAGAAAATTGTAACTACTGACTTTCATTAGCCTTTTTTTCCACTCAATGTTAATTACTCATTGTACTGATAAATTTGGCCCATGAGCAGGTATATATTCCCAGACACAAAATTAAAGCTTCTGCTTTTTTTTTTTAAAAAAAAGTATGGGATTGAAAACTGTCATTAACTGAGAAATTAAATGTCTTTACAGACCAATATGATAAAATTACATCTGAGTAAGAAGATCAAGAAAACATTAACTCCATGGAGGGACATTGGTTAAAAAAAAAAAAAATTGAATAGAAAAATCAGAAGTATTTCTCTCTAAGAAAGCAATGCATAAAATGGAAAACCCTGTCAAAATAAACCTCTTTGGAAATCTGGAATCTAATCGAAAGCTATAGCAGCCAGAGGCATGCTTAATATGGAAAACAAACAAACAAACCTGAAAATCAGTGGGAGAGATTTGTAGCATTTCAACTTACCCTGATACCATCCCCCACTCCCTAGCTCAGGAGCAGCCATGAAGAAGACAGTCTGCACTTCTGGTGTGCAGTCAGTACTAGAAGGAGCAGAATACATTTTATACTCACAGAATTATGGATGCTTGATTTGACCTGTCTGGTGACTCCCTGAAGGATCCACTCAAAGGACTTGACTTTACTTTGACTAACTCAAAACTCGCCCAGGGCTGAGACAGCTCCCCAGAAGGCAATTGGTGAAACCATTTAAAGGCAAAAGTGTCAGCTGCTGCCACATGAGACAAGGAATAAAAGTTGGGGTAAACAATAGACTAACTCAAAAGCCTGAGTGGAAAGATTGGAAATAAGATGATTTGGAAAATAGGTGATTTGAATAGCTCCAAGATATTGCTGGGAAACTAGAAGGCTCCACACATGACCAGGGCTGGGACAATGCTCAGAAGGGATCTGAAAAGGTCCTGATCTCTAGCCTCTGTCTAAACTTCAGACTCTGTACAGAAAGGAAATTGCCTGAGTTGTAAATGACCTGGATGAGGGATGAAGGCATGTCCTGACACATAAAAAGAGCCTTTTACAAAAATATGAAAGGTTGAAAACACTTATAGAGCTGCTGAATAATGTGCATATAAAACAGTCAATATGCTTGCTGCCTCATTAGATTACCAGAGCCTGAAATACCCTCATAAGATCTGGTTCTTTATCAGGGGATCATGGAGTAGGATGAAGAAAAACAAAAATTCAAAACCACAAAACAGAGAGAAGGATGGAAACTCAAATTAATTTCAAATAACATTAATAAAACTCTCCTACTCAAAATGTGCTTAAAAAACCAATATTCAAACACAAAGCAGTTTAGTGCCAAAGATGTACAACGTAAACAATGGAACCTTATATTCACTCAAGATGAAACTGAATGTCTAGAAAAATCTTACAATGAATGTAATGTAAGCATGATTAGAAGTTCCAGTAGGTCAATGAAAGTATTGTATTTACTAAAATTTCCAATAAATTATAAGCAGTAAAGAAAGCGGGAATGAAAAACAGTCACTGCACATGAAAAATGAATCTATGAGACATCCTGGAAATAAGTAGTCACTCATCTTTTCAAACTCAATAAGGAGGATAAAATACTGGTGATTAAAAGAGGGAAATAGGACTTCCCTGGTGGTGCAGTGGTTAAGAATCCGCCTGCCAATGCAGGGGACATAGGTTCCAGCCCTCGTCCGGGAAGATCTCACATGCCGTGGAGCAACTAAGCCCGGGCGCCACAATTACTAAGCCTGTGCTCTAGAGCCCGCGTGCTGCAACTACTGAAGCCCACATGCCTAGAGCCCGTGCTCTGCAACATGAGAAGCCACTGTGAGGAGAAGGCCATGCACTGCAACAAGGAGTAGCCCCTGCTCACCGCAACTAGAGAAAGCCCGCGTGCAACAATGAAGACCCAACACAGCCATAAATAAATAAATAAATAAATTAATTTTAAAAATAAAAGAGGGAAATAATGCATTGAAAGATTATACTTAAGAATCTACGTAGATCTCAACATGTACAGACAAGGGATAAATTCCTTTTTTGGATATTTTATTTTATTCATTTATTTTTCTTCTAGTTGTATATAGTTATAATTGACATACAACACTTTATAAGTTTAAGGTGTACAGCACAATGATTTGACTTACATACATTGTGAAATGATGACCACGATAAGTGTAATAAAAATCCATCATCTCATATACATAAAAAATAAAAGAAAAAATATTTTTTCCTTGTGAGAACTTCGGGATTTACTCTCTTAACAACTTTCATATATAACCTACAGCAGTGTTAACTGTATTCATCATGTTGTACATCACATCCCTAGTACTTACTTATCTTATAACTGAAAGTTTGTACCTTCGGACCACTTCTTCCAAGTCTCTCTTGACTACTCCCCACCTCTGTTCCTACAAATCTGATCTCTTTTTCTATAAGTTTAGTTTTTTTGTTTGTTATTTGAAGTAAAATTGACCTGTAACACTAAGTTAGTGGCAGGTGTAAAACAGAGGGATGAATTCTTGAAAATTCAGTTTACAGGCATGAATGACAGATTGAGAGGCTAAATATAAATAAGATAAAATTTCCAGAGACAGATAGTAAGGGATATGATGAAGAAGTAATATTTGAAGAGGTTTCACCAAAAATGTTCCAAATTGAACAAAGACCAAATTTAGTCTCCAAATTGATAAAAATGCATTCTGAAAGAGTACAGTAAAGGTAAATGCACCCATAAGGACACTGAAGAACTTCTGATAATTGAAGATAAAATAAATCTTTAGATCAAAAATATGAGATTAAGATAGACTAAAAAATAAATTCTCAATAAATATAAATTAACAAATGTTTGACTGTTTTTTTCCCCTTTAAAAAAAATTGTTTCCTCGGGCTGCCATAACAAATTAAAGTCTTAGTTTTTTGTTTCATAAGTTTTGTAATATTTACTAAAAGCTGTAATTTCATTAGTCTCTTAAAATGTTTTGTTGCACTACTGTCCCCAGATCTAAAGTAAATACTAAAAATCACCAAAGGAAAAAAAAAAGTGTCTACAGAGGATCAACAGTTTCACTGACAGCAGATTTCTTATCAGCAGCACAAGATCTGAAGACAATAAGGTACTATCTTTAACGTACCAAGAGGCACAGAAGCTCTCAATCAAGAATTTTATAACTCAAGAATTCTCTTCAAGGAATAAGAACAAGAGATTTTTCATACATAAATTATAAAAGTTTAGAACCTATAGCTCTTTAGTATACTAATAAAGATTATTCCCTAATAGGGCAGAAGTGAATTCAGAATTAATCAAATACATACCAATAGTATTCAACAATGTAATAAAATATGACCTTATATTTAATGACTGATGACATATAAAATAATTTTGATGTTTAAAAAGGATAAAAGCAAAATTTGAAAAACATAAATGAAGCAAGAGGTATTTGAAAGTAAAGAGTGCTAAATTATTGAAGAGACTCAAAATACTGAATGATTTTAAATTTATTATAATGAATTATTCATTTTGATGTTAGCACTTCAAGAATAGCATCAATCAAAAATGACATAGAATCTATGATTTTCAAAATTACAGTGCAAACAAATGAAATGTTAAAGCATTATCAATCAAAAAAGTAGAAGGCAAAAAACAGAAAAAGAGAAGCAAAAAAAAGGTTGATATTCAGAAAACACAAAATACAATGATGTAAATAAGTCTATGTATCCATTAATGTATTAAATGTAAATGAATTATATTTACCCATCAAAAGATAGAGATGATCATATCAGATTAAAAACAGAAAATCCAATTACAAACCCACAGACATTATAATACTCAATGGTGAAAAGCTGAAAGCCTTCCCACTAAAATCTAACAAGACAAGGATGCCCACTCTCACCTCTTCTATTCAACATAATATTGGAAGTCCTAGCCACAGCAGTAGACACGAAGAAGAAATAAAAGGTATCCAAATTGGAAGGGAAGAGGTAAAACTGTCATTATACGCAGAAGATATGATACTATCAATATATATAGAAAACCCTAAAGACTCCACACAAAAACTACTAGAACTTAGAAATGAATTCAGGAAGGTAGAAGGATACAAGATTAACATACAGAAATTTGTTGCATTTCTTTACACTAACAATGAAATATGAGAAAAGGAATGGGAAAAAAATGCCTTTTAAAATCTCACCCACCAAAATAAAATACTTAGGAATAAACCTGACCAAGGAGGTGAAAGATTTATACAATGAGAACTATAAAATATTAATAAAGGAAATTGAAGATGATTCAAAGAAATGGAAAGATATCCCATGCTCTTGTATTGGAAGAATTAATATTGTTAAAATGGCCATACTACCCAAAGCAATCTACAGACTTAATGTGATCCCTATCAAATTATCCATGACATTTTTCACAGAACTAGAACAAATAATCCTAAAATATATATGGAACCATAAAAGACCCAGAATTGCCAAAGCAATTCTGAAGAAAAAGAACAAATCAGGAGGTATAACACTCCCAGACTTCAGACAACACTACAAAGCTACAGTAATCAAAACAGCATGGTATTGGCACAAAAACCTGACATATGGATCAATGGAACAGAATAGAGAGACCAGAAATAAACCCACACACCTATGGTCAATTAATCTTTGACAAAGGAGGCAAGAATATACAATGGGAAAAAGACAGTCTCTTCAGCAAGTGGTGTTGGGAAAGTTGGACAGCTACATGTAAATCAATGAAGTTAGAACACACCCTTTCACAATACACAAAAATAAACTCAAAATAGCTTAAAGACTTAAACATAAGACATGACACCATAAAACTCCTAGAAGAGATCATAGGCAAAACTTTCTCTGATCAGAAATCATACCAATGTTTTCTTAGGTCAGTCTTTCAAGGCAACAGAAATAGAAACATAAAGAAACAAATGGGACCTAATCAAACTTACAAGCTTTTGCACAGCAAAGGCAACCATAAACAAAATGAAAGGCAACCTACAGAATGGGAGAAAATATATGCAAACAAAGCAACCAACAAGGGCTTAATTTCCAAAATATACAAACAGCTCATACAACTCAACAACAAAAAAAACAGACAACCCAATCAAAAAATGGGCAGAAGACCTAAATAGACATTTCTCCAAAGAAGAAATACAGATGGCCAATAGGCACATGAAAAGATGCTCAACATTGCTAATTGTTAGAGAAATGCAAATCAAAACTACAACGAGGTATCACTTCATACTGGTCAGAATGGCCATCACTAAAAACTCTACAAATAACAAAATTCTGGAGAGGGTGTGGAGAAAAGGGAACCCTCCTACACTGTTGGTGGGAATGTAATTTGGTGCAGCCACTATGGAAAACAGTATGGAGGTTCCTCAGAACACTAAATATAAATTACCATATGATCCAGCAATCCCACTCCTGAGCATATATCCAGAGAAAACCATAATTCGAAAAGATATATGTACCTCAATGTTCATTGCAGCATTATTTACAATAGCCAAGACATGGAAGCAACCTAAATGTCCATTGCTGGAGGAATGGATAAAGATGCAGTATATATATACAATGGAATACTACTCAGCCATAAAAAAGAACAAAATAATGTCATTTGCAGCAACATGGATACAACTAGAGATTATCATGCTAAGTGAAGTAAGTCAGTAAGAGAAAGACACCCTCTCCAGTATTTATTGTTTGTAGATTTTTTTATTATGGCCATTCTGAATGGTGTGAGGTGATACCTCATTGTAGTTTTGATTGGCATTTCTCTGATAGTTAGTGATGTTGAGCATCTTTTCATGTACCTCTTGGCCATCTGTACATCTTCTTTGGAGAAATGTCTATTTATTTAGATCTTCTGTCAATTTTTTGATTGGGTCATTTGTTTCTTTGATATTGAGCTGCATGAGCTGTTTGTATATTTTGGAGATTAAAGGAATCCTCCTACACTGTTAGTGGGAATGTAAATTGGTACAGCCACTCTGCAGAACAGCATGGACATTCCTGAAAAACTAAAAATAGAGCTACCACATGATCCAGCAATCCCACTCCTGGGATATATCCAGAGAAAACCATAATTCGAAAAGATACATGTACCTCAATGTTCATTGCAGCATTATTTACAATAGCCAAGACATGGAAGCAACCTAAATGTCCATTGCTGGAGGAATGGATAAAGATGCAGTATATATATACAATGGAATATTACTCAGCCGTAAAAAAAATAAAATAATAACATCTGCAGCAACATGGATGGACCCAGAGATTGTCATACTAAGTAAAGTAAATCAGACAGAGAAAGACATATATCATATGATATTGCTTATATGTGGAATCTAAAAAAATGGTACAAATGAACCTATTTACAAAACAGAAATAGAGTTACAGATGTAGAAAACAAACTTATGGTTACCAAAGGGGAAAGGCAGGACAGAAGGGATAAATTGGGAGATTGGAATTGACATTACTATATATAAAATAGATAACTAATAAGAACCTACTATATAGCACAGGGAACTCTACTCAATACTCTGTAATGACCTATATGGGAATAGAATCTAAAAAAGAGTGGATATATATATAACTGATTCACTTTGCTGTACAGCAGAAACTAACACAACATTGTAAATTAGCTATACCTCAATTAAAATTTTTAAAATAAAATAAAATGAGAGAACCCCAGTGGGGAGGTGGGAACACCAAATTACTCCTCTCTGCCAGTCCCTAATAGGTGTGTGATTTATTTCTAATAAAAGAAAAGCTGTTTTCTTTAAACAAACAAAAAAAAGAACTAGCTAGCGATAAGACAAGAAGACGAAATAGAAGGGCTAGGATTTAAAATGGAAAATAGAATTATTGACAACACACTTCTGTACGTTAAAAATAAAATCTCTATAGATGACCTATTATTACAAATATCCAAAATCTGGGTTCAAGGATGATGTACAAAATGGGGGGACATAGGTACCTTGTTTATGCAATGAGCACTTTGTAAACATTGCAAATCTCTCCAAATTGTTCTACTGGTTCCATAAAATCAAAATCAGAATCCACGGAGGTTTGTTCATGTATAGAAACTGAGAATCTTATTATAAATTTCATATGAAATTACAAAAGATCGAGAAGAGACAAGGCAATCTTAAAGAAGAATGACTAATGGAGTAAAAGGCTGAATCTCCGATATATACACGCAAACGGAGCTTCCATGTTTTTTATCTGCCTTTACGCCCACGTAGGATGCGGTCTATACTATGGATCCTACGCCTTTCAGGAAACATGAAACACTGGAATTATCCTACAACTTATAGTCATAGCCACCGCATTCATAGGCTATGTCCTACCCTGAGGACAAATATTCTGAGGCGCAACTGTTATCACAAATCTACTCTCAGCAATCCCATATATCAGCACCACTCTTGTGGAAGGAATCTGAGGTGGCTTTTCCATAGATAAAGCAACACTAACACAATTCTTTGCCTTCCACTTCCTTCTCCCTTTCATCATCACAGCACTAGCAGCCGTCCACCTATTATTCCTTCACGAAACAGGATCCAGCAACCCCACAGGAATTCCATCCAATACAGACAAAATCCCATTTCACCCTTATTATACAATCAAGGACATCTTTGGCGCCTTACTCTTAATCTTAGCTTCACTAATATTAGCCCTATTCTCACCCGACTTGCTAGGAGATCCCGACAACTACACCCCAGCAAACCCACTCAGCCGACCACCACATATCAAACCAGAATATTTTCTATTCGTATATGCAATTCTACGATCAATCCCCAACAAGCTAGGAGGAGTTTTGGCCCTGCTACTCTCAATCCTAATCCTGGCATTTATTCCAATACTCCACACATCTAAACAACGAAGAGTACTAGTGGCAGATTTACTAACACTAACATGGATCGGAGGACAGCCTGTGGAATATCCATATATAGCTATTGGACAACTTGCATCCATCTTATATTTTCTCTTAATTCTAGTGTTAATACCAATGACTAGTCTCATTGAAAACAAGTTCCTAAAATGAAGAGTCTTTGTAGTGTAACACAATACTGCGGTCTTGTAAACCGGAAAAGGAGAACAACATATCTCCCCGAGACTCAAGGAAGAAGTACTATGCTTCACCGCCAGCACCCAAAGCTGAAATTCTATATAAACTATTCCCTGAAAAAGATATGACATTCACAAAACTGCAATACTATGTCAGTACTAAAACTAATTCATTTTACTATATACATGCTATGTATGCCGTACATACTTCTACTGCCACCTAACTGCAATAATGTCTCTCTCTCATATATGTGTACATGTACATTATATGTGTAATCGTACACTAAATTACCTGCCCCATGCTTAATAGGCATGTACATTACATCATTGATATTACATAGTACATATACATTATTGATCGTACATAGTACATTAAGTTAAATTGGTCTAGGTCAGCATGTTTGATAATCCCGTCCGTTAGATCACGAGCTTAATCACCAGACTGCGTGAAACCATCAACCCGCTTGGCAGGTGTCCCTCTTCTCGCTCCGGGCCCATAACTTGTGGGGATTTCTACTGATGAACTTTATCAGACATCTGGTTCTTACTTCAGGGCCATCATAACTTGTGGGGATTTCTACTGATGAACTTTATCAGACATCTGGTTCTTACTTGTGGGGATTTCTACTGATAACTTTATCAGACATCTGGTTCTTACTTCAGGGCCATCATCTCACCTAAAATCACCCACTCTTTCCCCTTAAATAAGACATCTCGATGGACTAATGACTAATCAGCCCATGATCACACATAACTGCGATTTCATACATTTGGTATCTTTTATTTTTGGGGGGCAAATTGCTTGGACTCAGCTATGACCTTAAAAGGTCTTAACGCAGTCAAGCAAATTGTAGCTGGACTTGTATTTGTTATTGGGCTAGAGCAACCTACGTTGTGCAATCAGTTAATGGTCACAGGACATAGCACTTTACTATTCCCCCCCGGCTTAAAATAATTATATATCATAATGAATGAACCTCAACGCCCCTCCTATCATACCAAGGAACTACTTAGATATTCGCCACCCATACAGACAGACTTCCCCCTAGATTCGCCAACCATCCTATCGAAAATCTAATACTAAATCTGACATAAACCACGTAATACAACCATACAAACATCACCTACGTGCAGCAAGTTAATGTAGCTTAAACATCTCATAAAGCAAGACACTGAAAATGTCTAGATGGGCTCACCAGCTCCGTGAACATAAAGGTTCGGTCCCAGCCTTTCTATTAGTTTTTAATAGAATTACGCATGCAAGTATCTGCATCCCGGTGAGAATGCCCTCTAAATCACTAAGATTAAAAGGAGCAGGTATCAATCACGCCACACCAGCAGCTCATAACACCTTGCTCAACCACACCCCCATGGGAGACAGCAGTGATAAAAATTAAGCCATAAATGAAAGTTTGACTAAGCCATATGAATCAGGGTTGGTAAATTTCGTGCCAGCCACCGCGGTCATACGATTGACCCGAATTCATAGAACTACGGCGTAAAGCGTGTTAAAGAACCATACAAGATAAAGTTAAACCTTAATTAAGCTGTAAAAAGCCATAATTAAAACAAAAATAAATTACGAAAGTGACTTTAATAATCTGATCACACGATAGCTAAGACCCAAACTGGGATTAGATACCCCACTATGCTTAGCCCTAAACCCAAATAATCATAAGAACTAGACTATTCGCCAGAGTACTACTAGCAACACCTTAAAACTCAAAGGACTTGGCGGTGCTTCACACCCCTCTAGGGGAGCCTGCTCTATGATCCATAAACCCCGATCAACCTCGCCAGCCCTTGCTACTCCAGTCTACATACCGCCATCTTCAGCCAACCCTAAAAAGGAGCAAAAGTAAGCATAATTATGACACATAAAAACGTTAGGTCAAGGTGTAACCTATGGCATATTGAGACCTACAAGTTTACAGTGCCTTTATGCAGTCAGCCAATGTTGTATTGGGACAAGACCCATGAAATAGCACGGTTAAGTCAGAGATTCAGGAATGCATACACACATGCTTGCACACATACACACACACATGCACTTGAACCAACACGAAGGCACTGCTGTTTTTAATGAATAATGGTGGATCAATTGGCTATATGGGTAAAAGCTAAAACATGACTTCTACCAATATACTATAAAAAAAATCAAGTAGGTTTCAGATCTAAGTATAAAAGATAAAAACAAGTTTTATAGAATATTAATTAGTGGCTTATAGTGATAATCTCAGAGGGAGCAAAACTTTCTGAAACAGAATTAAACCAGTATTAAAGAAAATATTGATAAAATTAAGAACCTAACTCCTGTTTACCTAGAGGCATCATTCAGAGAGTAAAAATGAAATCCACAAAATGGAAGGAAATATTTATAACTCGTATAACCAATACAGGGCTCATGTTCAGAATATTTAAAGAATTCCTGCACATTTTTAATGAAAAGATAGATAATCCAATTTAAATTGGGAAAAATACTTGAACAAATATTTCATGTGAAAGATCATCCAAATGACCCATGAGCACACTAAAAGATTAAGAGATACTAAACTCTCTAGGTCACCAAAGAGATGGAAATTAAAATGCAAAACACAATGATGGTAAAAATTCAAAAGCTTGAAAGTACAAGGACTTGGCAAAGCTATGGAGCAGGGATACATTACTACTGAGAATGTAATTTTGGAAAACTCTGGAAGTATATACTATTTTTGAAACATATGCATAACAGTGACTCATGGATTCCACTTTCAGATATGCCCAAAATAAGTGCCTATATATATATATAATACACATTTACAGATTTTAAAAAGATTGTGTATATATATACTGTATATGAATATTATTATGATAATTATAATAACTTTTTTCCTAACTTCCAGGGAAAAACCTATCATAGCTTATTAAAGAAGAATGAAACAAGTACTTATCTCTTGTGTGCTTGACCTCACAATCCATGTGACCACACAAATATTTATTGCAGGGGCTCCTATAATTAGTTTCAGAAATAAATTATTTAATTTACTTATTGTTAGAAAAATTAATGGTTTTGGGAAACTATTCGACAAGAATAATTGGCCCTATTTCTCTATACAAAATTTTTCTCTAGAAATAAAAAAATGAGAGTTATAGAAACATTCCCAAAGTTATGTAATCAATAATGAATTCCATGGAATATGCTCCAATTACAAAAGTTATGAACATCAATCACTGTTTAGTTTGTCTTTATCATATGAATGAAATGATATAAATGAGAATTTTTGAAAAATTGTAGTGCAATATATTCTGACAACCAAGTATTTTGGTGCTAGAATAACTAGCCTTCTACAAACATTTTTAATATTTCTAAACACAAAAATCACCATGTCACTTTTCTATCCATGTTCAAAATTGCCTGTTTGTGAATACCTTTTCCATTATCAATTAAATAAATCTAAATATTGGTTACAGTTAAGAGATGCATCTTAATTTAGATTCTTCCAGAGCCCAACTCTGGGACAATTATTCAACTACACGTAATTTTTAGGAAGTAATCCTGGAAAATGTAAGTAGAGGAGCAGAAAAGGGGGATGAAAAGATAGCCACTGAAGGTTGAATGATTAAATACCATAAAATTGTAGTAATTGAAGTTACATACTAATGAGAAAATCTTGAAGCCAGTGTAGAATATGTGTCTCAGTGTTAATCCACCTGGAGTGGAAGAGAGCTGGAGTGTCTATACCCCAACCAGTATCTGCTATTGGATGAGAGCTTTGAAGTGGGTGGGCCAAGGGGCACCCACAGCATCAGCTACAAAATTCCTGTCTGAACATCACCTCTGAAATCCAAAATTGGATTGGACATAATTAGGCAGAGGAATAGGTGTGGTTTTCTGGTTCAAGATTGAAGAGGTTAATTGCCAAAATTTTTTAATAAATATTTTCTAATGAGTTTTAAAAATTACAGTAGCATAGATATTTATCCATAGTTAACTTAAGGAAAGTTTAATTTTTTAATTTCAAAAGTTGGCTTTACTTATACTTAACCTACTAGCCTCCTTTATATTATGTATCTTGCACCTGAAGGAATTTAATAAAACTTCTCTACTTGGATAAAATATAATCTAAGGGATACTATCTAATATTAGCTCTGTTATTCACCATAAATAATATGAGAAAAATATTTAAGTGTATCAGTATGTTTTGAGAATGACATAGCAAATCTATGTAAATGAACTAAAGTTGCTGGCTCGTTTATCACATGAAACGTGTTCAGCAGATTTTCAATAAGAGGAATGCTCATTTAGGATGGAACATAGATTATATAATGTGTACAAAGTTCACTTTCAGGCGCACTCATTAAGGAAGACAGTCATCCTTCAAAGCCTGAAACTGCAGAGAAGTCTAATTTTTAATCATTGCCACTGGGGTAAAACAAATAGAAAATCAGACACTGATTTCAAATATGAATGAGCCCTTAACCAAAAATCAAATGGGCAACTATAGCATATATCAGGCATTGATCTACTAATTTCTTCAAGTATACCAATCTCTGTTTTGTGTACCAGGGAGAATAAACCAGGGATTTTTCTATTGAATGATAGTTTATGAGGCTCTCAAGTAGCTTGGGTCAGTCAGCTAATAAAAATGACTCCAAGGCCTTCATCCTATTTCAGTGCACGTCTCTAACTTCCAAGTTTCAGGTACTAATTTTACAATTAATGGTAGCATAAACATCAAATGTTCTTAATGTCAGCACAAACATTAAAAGCCTCCATGGTGGCTGCCAGTTTAATTGCTAGCTCTGGTCGGTCCTCCTGTTCTGAGTTGTCTGCTTAGGGACTTAGCAACTTAATTTAATGTAGAATCTGCCTTCTACACAAACTCATATATTTACAGATAAATCAAATCTCCAGTAGCTTTTGTTATCTTACAAACTGCAGTACCCTGACAACCCTGCCTGATTCTTCGGCTCCCAGACCTGTGCCCTCAAATGCTTGTCTATCCTGGGAGCTCGTAGTTATCTGACATTAACTTCGAAGTCCAGCTCCCAGTAGATTCAATATCTCTAAAATTCATTCTATATTTCAGGCATGCTGTCATTATAGGTTAAAAGAATACATTTATCACATTGTACATTATATAAGAATATACCTTAGAAGAGATTCGGTTAATATATTTAAAATTCTACACAATTTTATGTATACTTATAAAGGTTTATTTAGTAAGAAAATAATAAACAGAATTAATAAACATTATATTACAAGATGATCATCAGAGGGCTTTATATTTATTGGTCCTAGAACACTTCCCAGCCTACCTCATATCTACAAGAATAATCACTGCTTTCCCAATGAAATTCTTTGGTCCAACACCTCCTACTAGCTCAGTGGACTCTGATGGTTTATAAACTCTGGTCAGGGCTACCTAGAATGCCTTTCCAGTAGTTTCCTGTCAGTGGAACATCAATTCTTGGCTTTTACACAGCAGAAGTTGGATTAATATGAATATGAAAACCCTGTTAGCCTCATAAATAGTAACTTGAATCTTAAGCATTAGAATGCTGAAATAGGGATGAAAATAACCAAATTACTATAGTTTAGAGGAAGGTATTAGAAATCCTATGCCTCATTGTAAATTACAGACACTGACAGGATTCTCTTGATTTTCTTTTTGCATTTGGTAAGACTTAAGAATGATTGACTTTCATTTACTCCATTATTTTAAAAAATTGCCTTAAATAAATGTGAAGAAAATAAAAGAAAAAGTATTCATTGAAAATTTGCCAGGTACAAACACATGTCAAATAGAAAAATTGTTTTGGTAGTAGGGATACTTTACCATATTTTCACCAGCCAGAACTTTCCCCCCAATTTGATAAGCGACAACGGTAGTCATGTTACCCCACTCCAGGAGATGATAAAGGGTTTTCCTCGGATGAGGACAAACCTCCCTGGAGAGCAAATCAGGATAAGTTAAATTGGCATCTGTACCAGCTTCCCTGTTACAAGAACAACTGATTAGATCTTTATCAAATAGCTACAGGGTTTCTCCCTTCCACTTAACACCTCTCTCATGGGCAGCAAAGAAAAGGATGCTAATTTTCCTCACTTCTCTGGCCGGAGGATATTTCCAGTATGTAGTGTAAGAAGATGGTCCTCAGCAGAGGAAGAAATGAAAGATACTGAAGGACAAATTACACACCCCACCTCCAGCTTCATCATTTTTAAAAGGAGGCAACAGAGTTAGAGGGCTCTTATACTCCGTTCAGTTTTATATCATGACTCAGGGACATCAATTTTCACCAGTTGCTTCCCACAAGTGTGACTGGGGAGGGGCTCTGATTAAGAGGAATAAGAAAACTATGTTTAGACAGCATGGGATTCAGATGTTACTCTGAGATCCCAGGAACAGTGCAAGATAGGGGTCTCACAAAGGTGCCTTTTTCTTCTTCCTAAACCTGATGATTTCTGCCAGCCTTCTATCCCGCTCCTCTGTAAACCATTAACTGGTATAACAATAATGATTTCTTCAAAGAGAGAGTGGGTACTACCTCTAGTATTTTTCTCAAAATGAGCTTGAATGTACAGGAAAACTCACAAAGATGGGGAATGGTTGGAGCTGAGTCACCTGCTTCCTGAAGCAAGTGCAGTGTGTGATGAGTTCCAGATACCTCTTCTACCCTGATGGAGAGGAGAGGACACAGGGAGGATAAGGAACTTATATATATATAGGGGCTTTATAGTCTGATCAACTAAAACCAACCCATTCCCCAGAGACATTCCTGTGGAGTCCAGGGAACAAATTACAAATCATATTCCCACCATTCTAGGTCTTTCCTACAAAGCAGTGCAAAACCTCCCCTTCCCCTCTTGGCTCTCCTGCTTTGTTATCTATGACAGTGTATAGGTGTGTGTGTGAGTGTGTGTGTGTGCATAGATATGTGCACCTGCTCATGCAGAGAAGTTAGAACTCATGAAGAATGGCAAAGATGTCTGTGCTCGAGGATCTTGGTATAAAAATTTAACAGATAAGTCATACGTTACTGATTATCACCCATAGTACAATCCCCAAGGATATGAATGTGTTATGTACTTGATCTTGAAATTGTTCCTGTCTCCATACCCTACTTTTGGAAAGATTCATGATGTAATAAATGTGACCCCCATGAAGTTTGTTAAGTTAGCCCCTCAGAGGACTATATCTTTCTCAGGGAGTGAACAATCTCTGTCTGCTGAAAAGTGTTAATGCGCAATAATTATCAAAATTTTCCATTGCAAATATTAAGCATTTCTTGGAAACTCATGTAGATTGAATCCTATTGCCTGAATGCTTTCCTGCTTTAAGCTACACCTTAAGTATTTGCCCAATTTCAAAAATATTTGCCACCTAAATGTATATCCTATATTTGGAGAGGCTATTATCCCCTCTCTGTTGTAAGCACAGTGTTGTAAGCATTGAATTTAGATGATGGATGGCTTTGCCTGAACCCACAGATACACAGGACAACAAACAAACATGATGACTCAGATCCCTTAAATTCATGAGTATTTACATTGATTTGGCCCTTGATGCTACCAGAAATCATAGTGTATTTCCTAGTCTCTTCTCTCAGGTTTGTTTTTTTTTTTAAATTATTTTCTCTTTCTTTAAACTTCCCATAAATCCTTTCACCCACACTCTTAGCTACTGAATGAGAGTAACTGAGACCATAAAGGCAATCAGATGACAGTTTGTGCAATCCTAACTAACACACTGACTGAGTTGCTGAATTTGTGCATTTATCTCAACTTCTCTGCCCTTCCTGTGGAGTTACTAGTTTTTCCCCAGAGAAGGCCAGCCTACAAATTATATCATAAATTCCATCCCTCTTTCCTACACGAGAACTTCTCTCCAGCAATTTGTCTCAAATATCTCTGCTCCTATTTTGTCTTGAACATATCTGATCAGAATGGGAAACTCTTGAGAGAGATTGGAGCAGCCTGCAGGGGCACCAGCTACTGTCTTCTCTGCAGCTTGGTAGCCAGGGGTGGAAGGAAGCCACAGCTGAAACCCCAAGTCGGCCCTCTCCGCCCTGTCCCACTGTCTCATTTCTCCCTGTTCAAGGCTGAGAAGTCCCCAGATCTGCAGTCATTAAGCTGGAGATCCAGGAGAATAGTGCTGTAGTTTCAGTATGAATCCAAAGGCTGAAGAACCAGGGTAGCTGATAGTGTAAGTTTCAGTCTGAGGGCAGGCAAAGACCAATGTCCAAGTTTAAAACATCAGAAAAATTTGTGGACCATAATAGACTACTACAAGCAACTGTATGCCAATAAAATGGACAACCTAGAAGAAATGGACAAATTGTACCTTTCTTAGAAAGGTACAATCTCCTAAGACTGAACAGGAAGAAATAAAAAATATGAACAGACTAATTACAAGTACTGTAATGGAATGTGTGATCAGAAAACTCACAACAAACAAAAGTCCAGAACCAGTTGTCTTCACAGGTAAATTCTATCAAACATTTAGAGAAGATTTAACAAGTATGCTTCCGAAACTATTCCAAAAAATTGCAGAGGAAGGAACACTTCTAAACTCATTCTTTGAGGCCACCACCACGCTGATACCAAAACCAGACAAATATACCACAAAAAAAGAAAACTACAAGGCAATGTCACTGATGAACATAGAGGCAAAAGTCCTCAACAAAATACTAGCAAACCAAATACATTAAAAGGATCATACACCATGATCAAGCGGGATTTATCTCAGGGATACAAGGATTTTTCAATATCTGCAAATCAATCAGTGATTATTAACCACATTAAAAAATTGAAGAATAAAAACTATATAATCAGCTCAATAGTTGCAGAAAAAGCTTTGACAAAATTCAGCATCCATTTCTGATAAAAACTCTCCAGAAAATGAGCATAGAGGGAATCTACCTCAACATAATAAAGGCCATATATGACAAACCCACAGCCAACATCATTCTCAATGGTGAAAAACTGAAAGCATTTCATCTAAGATCAGGAACAAGACAAGGATGTCCACTCTCACCACTATTATTCAACATAGTTTTGGAAGTCCTAGCCACGGCAGTCAGAGAAGAAAAAGAAATTAAAGGAATACAAACTGGAAAAGAAGAGGTAAAACTGTCACTATTTGCAGAGGACATGACACCATACATATAGAATCCTAAGATGCCGCCAGGAAACTACTAGAGCTAATCAATGAATTTTGTAAAGTTGCAGGATACAAAATTAATGCACAGAAATCTCTTGCATTCCTATATACTAACAATGAAAGATCAGAAAGATAAATTAAGGAAACAATCCCATTCACCACTGCAACAAAAAGAATAAAACACCTAGGAATAAACTTACCTAAGGAGGTAAAAGATCTGTACTCAGAAAACTATAAGACACTGATGAAAGAAATCAAAGATGACACAAACAGATGGACAGATATACCATGTTCTTGGATTGGAAGAATCCATACTCTGAAAATGACTATACTACCCAAAGCAATCTACAGATTCAATGCAATCCCTATCAAATTACCAATGGGATTTTTTACAGAACTAGGACAACAAAATCTTAAAATCTGTATGGAGACACAAAAGACCCTGAATAGCCAAAGCAATCTGGAGGGGAAAAAAAAATGGAGCTGGAGGAACCAGATTCCCTAACTTCAGACCATACTACAAAGCTGCAGTAATCAAGACAATATGGTTCTGGCACAAAAACAGAAATATAGATCAATGGAACAGGATAGAAAGCCCAGAGATAAAATCACACACATATGGTCAACTAATCTCTGACAAAGGAGGCAAGGATATACAATGGAGAAAAGACAGCCTCTTCAATAAGTTGTGCTGGGAAAACTGGACACCTGTATGTAAAAGAATGAAATTAGAACACTACCTAACACCATACACAAAAATAAACTCAAAATGGATTAAAGACCTAAATGTAAGACCGGACACTATAAAACTCTTAGAGGAAAACATAGGAAGAACACTCTTTTACATTAATCACAACAAGATCTTTTTGACCCACCTCCTAGAGTAATGGAAATAAAAACAAAAATAAACAAATGAGACCTAATGAAACTTAAAAGCTTTTGCACAACAAAGGAAACTATAAACAAGATGAAAAGACAACCCTCAGAATGGTAGAAAATATTTGCAAATGAATAAATAGACAAAGGATTAATCTCCAAAATATATAAACAGCTCATGAAGCTCAATATTAAAAAAACAAACAACCCAATCCAAAAATGGGCAGAAGCCCTAAATAGACATTTCTCCAAAGAAGACATACAGATGGCCAAGAGGCACATGAAAAGATGCTCAACTTCACTGATTATTAGAGAAATGCAAATCAAAACTACAATGAGGTATCACCTCACACCAGTTAGAATGGGCATCATCAGAAAATCTACAAACAACAAATGCTGGAGAGAGTGTGGAGAAGAGGGAAACGTCTTGCACTGTTGGTGGGAATGTAAACTGATACAGCCACTATGGAGAACGTATGGAGGTTCCTTAAAAAGCTAAAAACAGAATTACCCATATGACCCAGCAATGCCACTACTGGGCATATACTCAGAGAAAAGCATAATTCAAAAAGACACATGCACCCCAATATTCATTGCAGCACTATTTATAATAGCCAGGTCATGGAAGCAACCTAAATGCCCATCAACAGATGAATGGATAAAGAAGATGTGGTACATATATACAATGGATTATTACTCAGCCATAAAAAGGAACGAGATTGGGTCATTTGTAGAGACGTGGATGAATCTAGAGACTGTCATATAGAGTGAAGTAAGTCAGAAAGAGAAAAGCAAATATCGTATGTTAACGCTTATATGTGGAATCTAGAAAAATGGTATAGATGAACCAGTTTGCAAGGCAGAAATAGAGACACAGATGCAGAGAACAAACATATGGACACCAAGGGGGGAGAAGTGGCAGGTGGGGTGGTGGTGGTGGGATGAATTGGGAGATTGGGATTGACATATATACACTAATATGTATAAAATAGATAACTAATAAGAACCTGCTGTATAAAAAAATAAAATTAAATTTAAAAAAATTAAAATTAAAAATTGAAATTAAAATTATAATAAAAATAAGAATGTGAAACTCTTTATTTCAAAGACACTAATTATCTATTTGCTATATCCAGTGATCAGTTGTCAGTCATCACCTGACTTGATCTGCCAACAGCATTTAACATAGTTAATTGCTCTCTCTTTCAAACATTTCTTAACTTGACTATCATGATATTATGCTCCCCTAGGGGTCTTTTTATCAATACCTTTCTGGTTGTTCCTTGTCCTTTGCTGGATCCTCATTACCCCTCTCAGATCTAGAATAACTGGCATTCTTCAGGGTTTATTCTTTGTATCTATTTTCTATTCACTTATTCCAGAAATTTCAAAACATTTCATATACTGATAACATATAAATTAATATTGCAAGCCAGGCCTCTTCATAAAATGCAGTGGTCCAGAATAAATGTTTATCTACTGCATACTGGTGTGAATTAGCAGCTCCTTAGATGTCCTGTCTCATAGAGTAATTCCAATGCCCTAAAGCCACCTAAAAGGAGTCAATTGTAAGCTTGCCTCTCATGCCTCACCCTCTCTTGTTGTCAAGAGAGTGACTGCTTTATAACAGTATTACATAGTATATACATTTTTAAAAAGGCACTTTAATATACTAATGCTTCTCTTTATTTCTTTCCTTCTCTTAGCTGTCTTTGGTGATTGTTGTCAGTTTACATACATTTTTTAAGGTAATTATAACTAAAAATATCCATTTCATTCTCACATATTGTTTTTAAAATTCAGTCATGATGCCACAATTTGTATTAGAGTTTAAGAATACAGGATCTATGGTCTGACTAGGTTCTAATCCTAACATCACATTTGTACTGTAACTGCAATTTCCTTTTATATGTCATATGTTTATTTGTTCCAGTTCTGACTACCCCTTCCAGAGGCTGTAAAGATGCTCATTTTCTCCATAACTGCAGAGCTGTTTGTTTTCAAGGGTACCACAGAGCTGGAGTGATGATGGGAATAGAGCAAGTTAAAACCCCAAGAGCTCACTGTTCGTATCAAAGGAGAAGTTTTTCCTTGGATGAGCACCCATCAGATTTTTGAAAGCCTTTAATTACTTGGTTTTGAAAAAGATGACTTTGACAAATTTTGTCAGTTTCCATTTTGCTTTTCTGGAGCAGAGAATTCTTGGAGGTCTTTCCTCTGTTATACCCACTGACTTGTGTGTGTGTTTGTGTGTTTTTTAAAGTATATTTTCTGTCTATGCAGAGAGAGCATAAACTATTCTTTACACTATATATGTTTAGATAAATTTGAAGAAACTTTTCTATACTTTCACATTACATACTCTGCCTGTTTAGGAACCTGAGAAGTAGGTTCTGTGGTCCTGATGATTTCTTCCATTTCGTGCCAAATCTTATTGCATTGCCCTATTGTCAGTGTTAATGACACAAATTTGGGGAAGATTTAGCCTAAAGGAGATGTCTTTTTGCTCTTTTGAGTTCAATCTCATCATCAGCTTGATTTGCAGACTGAAGAATCTTTCTCTCTCTCTCTCTCTCTCTCTCTCTCTCTCACACACACACACACAATCTTTGTCCACATAATGGTATTTATTTCCCCATGGTTTTAATTAATCTTTAATGTAAATTTTGAGTATGTGCTCCTGTTAGAGGATCTCAGAGAAATGCAGGCTTGGCCAACTTAATAAGGAATTCTAATATGATTATTGTGACTTCTTAAAGTGCTAGCTAAACCGTAAATATCTAAGATAATTTTGTGTAATTATTCAAAGGACAATCTTATTTTCTGGAAGACCTCATATTTAGGACTTACGATTAAGAAAAAGATATTTGTTCCCAAACTTGAAAAAATGTACTATTCTTCATATTTTATTCCTTGATGGAGAATTTTCAAATAGCTTCTTTAATAATATATTTGATAAGTGACTTCCATATGTCATTGCTTGGCACTCTGTTAACTGACATTTATTTGATTATTTCTTAGACTTCTGAACTAAAGTGTTACTTTTCTAGAGGTGCTGTAACAAAGTACCACAGACTATATGGACTCAACAACAGAAATATATTTACTTATTGTCCCAGTGACTAGATGTCCAAGATCAAGGATTCCATGGGGGGGGGGTGGTTTCTTCTGAAGCCTCTCTCTTTGGCTTGTAGATGGCAATCTTTTCACTGTGACTTTACATGGTTTCCTTCTGTGTATCTCTGTGTCCTAATCACCTCTTTTAAAAGGACGCCAGTCATATCATATTGGTGCCAATCCTAATGACCTCATTTTAACTTAATGACCTTTTAAATATGCAATCTTTTTTTATAATAAATTTATTTGTTTGTTTTTGGCTGTGTTGGGTCTTTCTTGCTGCGTGTGGGCTTTCTCTAGTTGAGGAGAGCGGGGGCTACTCTTCATTGCGGTGCGCAGGCTTCTCATTGCGGTGGCTTCTCTTGTTGCAGAGCACGGGCTCTAGGCACGCTGGCTCAGTAGTTGTGGCTCGCGGGCTCTAGAGCTCAGGCTCAGTAGTTGTGGCATGCGGGCTTAGTTGCTCCGCAGCATGTGGGATCTTCCCAGACCAGGGCTCGAACCCGTGTCCCCTGCATTGGCAGGTGGATTCTTAACCACTGCGCCACCAGGGAAGCCCATGAAATGCATTTGTCTTAACGAAGAAAAATATTTTAGGGGTTGGTGTGACACCAAGCCCTAAAAAGAACAAGGTGATCTTCAACAAATTTAATTGGTTTTAGTGAATAAAAACAAAGCCTCCTTAATCTTTATATTATGATAACATAATCTATAGCCTTTGTAATTTATCATACCAAATGTGAAAAAGCAGAAAAAAATTACCACTAACCAAGAGATAAAAGAGCCAATAGAACAGGTCTCAGATACAGCACAGATACTGAAGCTACAAGACTTCAAAATAACTGTCATTCATTCAAAGAAAATGGGAACAAAGATACTCAAAATTTAAAAAGTAATATTTCAATGAAGAAGTAGAATCTAGAAAAATAATCAGATATTCATTCTTAAGGAGCAAATAACAATATGTGAAATTAAGAAAACATTGAGTGGATTTAATAGCAGATTGGAACAAGTCTAGAGTTGGATCAAGGAATTCAAATAGAGATCAACATAAAACATTTAAATCAAAGCATTAAAAGAAAAAATAATGAAAAGATGGAATAGAGTCTGAAATATCTATAGGATGTGGTTAAAAAAAAAGCTAACCATACTCAAGAGAAAAGCCACATAACAGGGGACAGGAGTTGCCAAGATGGTGGAGGAGGAAGACCCTAAGTTCACCTCCTCCCACGGACACACCAAAATTATAAGTATTTACAGAGCAACTATTGACAAGAAAGATCAGAACACTAGCAGCAAAGATCTTCTATAAAAAAGCTTATAAAGAAGGAACCACAATGAGATGAGTAGGAGGGGTGAAGTCACAGTAGAGTCAAGACTTATACTCCCAGGTTGGTGACCCACAAATAGGAGGATTATTACGGTTGCAGAGTTTTTCCCTAAGAAGCAAGGGGTCTGAACTCATCAAGCTGCTCCCCTGTCTGGGGTTTCTGTACCAGCAAAAGCCTCCAAACAATTGGCTTTGAAAGCCAGCAGTGCTAACTTTCAGGAAAGCTAGAGGGCTGTGGGAAATAGAAACTCCACTCTTAGAGAGCACACAGAAAATTTCACAAGCTCTGTGACCTATGACAGAAGCAGTAATTTGACAGGAGCCTGGGTCAGATTCACCTACTAATCTTGGAGCACCTCTTGGAGAGGTAGGAGGTGAGTGGAGCTGACCCTGGGGACACAGACACCAGCAATACCCATTTTTTGAAGCTCATTCCTCCATGAGGACACTGGTATTGGAAAGTGCCATTTTGGAATCCTCCCACTAGCTTATTAGTTTTGGAACCTGGCCCCACCCACCAGCCTGAACGACCAGTACATATATACCTCAGGGACAAGTAGAAAGTCAGGCAGGGACACTGGGCCACTCATGAGCAGGCTTACTGCCTTAAGACCTGCTGAGCCCACAGCCACCCTGGGACCCAGCCCTGTATATTAGAGGGCCTAGGATCTGGTCCCACATGCCAGCAAGCTCGCACTAACCCTGGGAATAGACTTATCCATGAGTGTGCAGGCATCGGTACCAGGACCCCCTGGTCCCCAGCCCCACCCACCAGGAGGTCAATGTCAGCTTTGAGACACATTTGAGCCCACAGCCAGCTATATCAAGAACTGTCCCCACCCACCAGCAGGCTGACACTAGATCTGGGACCCCAGGCTCTGCAACTACCCACCCTCAAACCCTGTTCCATCCACCAGTGAGCCAGCACTAGCTCTGAGACTACTTGGTGCTTGGTAGCTAGCCCCTACCTGACCAGGTCTTGCCCACCACCACCAGCTAGCAGCCTGTGTATAAGGCAAGGTCTGGCAACCAACAGAACTGGGGTCAGCCATGCCTACCAGACCACCCACAGTAGTCAGCAGGCCACTAAAGAATGACCCAAGCAGCCCTCATAGGGGGCACCTCTAGAGCACATAGCTCTGGTGATCAGAGAGGAGTGTGCTGCTGGGACATATAGAACATATTCTAGAAAAGCCACATCTCCAAGGTTGGGAAATATAACCAACCAACCAACCAAATAAATAGGAATAAAAACAGCAAATTAGGACAAATGAGGCAACAGAGAAATATGTTCCAAACAAAGGAACAAGATAAAATGCTAGAACAAAGTAAAGTGGAGATAAGCAATCTACCTAATAAAGAGTTCAAGGTGTAATGATCATAAAGATGTTCAAAGAGCTTGGGAAAAGACTGGATGAACAGAGTGAGGAGTTAAAAGTTCTTAGCAAAGAGTTTAAGAACATATATAAAGAAAAACCAAAGAGATGAACAAACAATTACTGAAATACAAGATACACTAGAAGGAATCAAGAGTAGATCAGATGACACAGAGAAACAGATCACAAAGCTGGAAGACAGATTAGTGGAAATTACTGAATCTGAACAGAAAAAGAAAAAAAATGGCAACAATTTAAGAGCCCTCTGGGACAACATCAAGTGTACTAACATTTGCATTATAGGGGTCCCAGAAGCAGAAGGGAGAAAGGGGCAGAAAACATATTTGAAGACATAATAGCTGAAAACTTCCTCAACCTGGGAATGGAAAGAGACATACACGTCCAGCAAGCAGGGAGAGTTCCAAACAGGATCAACCCAAAGAGGACCATATAAAGACTTGAAAAAATGTAAGACGCTGATGACAGACATTAAAGACACAAGCAGGTGGAAGGATACACCACGTTCATGGATTTGAAGAACTTATATTGTTAAAATGCCCATACTATTTAGGACAGTCTACAATTTCAGTGCTATCCCTATCAAAATACCAATGAAATTTTTCATAAAACTAGAAAAAAATAATCCTAAAATTCATATGGAAACACAAAAGACCACGAATAACTAAAACGATCTTAGGAAAGAAGAATAAAGCTGGAGGTTTCACACTCCCTGACTTCAAACTATACTACCAATCTACAATAATCAAAACAGCATAGTAGTGGCACAAAAGGAGACATATAGATCAATGGAAAAGAACAGAGAGCCCAAAAATAAACCCACAGTTATATGGGCCATTAATCTATGACAAGGAAGCCCAGGACCAGATGGCTTCACAGGCGAATTCTATCAAACATTTAGAGAAGAGCTAACACCTATCCTTCTCAAACTCTTCCAAAATATAGCAGAGGGAGGAACACTCCCAAATTCATTCTACGAGGCCACTATCACCCTGATATCAAAACCAGACAAAGATGTCACAAAGAAAGAAAACTACAAGCCAATATCACTGATGAACAGAGATGCAAAAATCCTCAACAAAACACAGGCAAACAGAATCCAACAGCACATTAAAAGGATCATACACCGTGATCAAGTGGGGTTTATCCCAGGAATGCAAGGATTCTTCAATATACGCAAATCAATCAACGTGATACACCATATTAACAAATTGAAGGAGAAAAACCATACGATTATCTCAATAGATGCAGAGAAAGCTTTCGACAAAATTCAACACCCATTTATGATAAAAACCCTGCAAAAAGTAGGCATAGAGGGAACTTACCTCAACATAATAAAGGCCATATATGACAAACCCACAGCCAACATCGTTCTCAATGGTGAAAAACTGAAACCATTTCCAGTAAATCAGGAACAAGACAAGGTTGCCCACTCTCACCACTATTATTCAACATAGTTTTGGAAGTTTTAGCCACAGCAATCAGAGAAGAAAAAGAAATAAAAGGAATCCAAATTGGAAAAGAAGAAGTAAAGCTGTCACTGTTTGCAGATGACATGATACTATACATAGAGAATCCTAAAGATGCTACCAGAAAACTACTAGAGCTAATCAATGAATTTGGTAAAGTAGCAGGATACAAAATTAATGCACAGAAATCTCTTGCATTCCTATACACTAATGATGAAAAATCTGAAAGTAAAATTAAGAAAACACTCCCGTTTACCACTGCAACAAAAAGAATAAAATATCTAGGAATAAACCTACCTAAGGAGACGAAAGACCTGTATGCAGAAAATTATAAGACACTGATGAAAGAAATTAAAGATGATACAAATAGATGGAGAGATATACCATGTTCTTGGATTGGAAGAATCAACATTGTGAGAATGACTCTACTACCCAAAGCAATCTACAGATTCAATGCAATCCCTACCAAACTACCACTGGCATTTTTCACAGAACTAGAACAAAAAAAACTCCTAATTTGTATGGAAACAAAACAGACCCTGAAGAGCCAAAGCAAGCTTGAGAAAGAAAAACGGAGCTGGAGGAATCAGGCTCCCTGACTTCAGACTATACTACAAAGCTACAGTAATCAAGACAGTATGGTACTGGCACAAAAACAGAAATATAGATCAATGGAACAGGATAGAAAGCCCAGAGATGAACCCATGCACATTTGGTCACCTTATCTTTGATAAAGGATGCAAGAATATATAGTGGAGAAAAGACAGCCTCTTCAATAAGTGGTGCTGGGAAAACTGGACAGCTACATGGAAAAGAATGAAATTAGAACACTCTGTAACACCATACACAAAAATAAACTCAAAATGGATTAAAGACCTAAATGTAAGGCCAGACACCATCAAACTCTTAGAGGAAAACATAGGCAGAACACTCCATGACATAAATCACAGCAAGATCCTTTTTGACCCACCTCCTGGAGAAATGGAAATAATAATTAAAAAAAGAAAATGGGACCTAATGAAACTTAAAAGCTTTTGCACAGCAAAGGAAACCATAAACAAGATGAAAAGACAATTCTCAGAATGGGAGAAAATATTTGCAAATGAAGCAACTGACAAAGGATTAATCTCCAAAATTTACAAGCAGCTCATGCAGCTCAATATCAAAAAAACAAACAACCCAATCCAAAAATGGACAGAAGACCTAAACAGACATTTCTTCAAAGAAGATATACAGATTGCCAACAAACACGTGAAAGAATGCTCAACATCATTAATCATTAGAGAAATGCAAATCAAAACTACAATGAGATATCAGCTCACACTGGTCAGAATGGCCATCATCAAAAAATCTACAAACAATAAATGCTGGAGAAGGTGTGGAGAAAAGGGAACCCTCTTGCACTGTTGGTGGGAATGTAAATTGATACAGCCACTATGGAGAACAGTATGGAGGTTCCTTAAAAAACTAAAAATAAAACTATCATACAACTCAGCAATTCCACTACTGGGCATATACCCTGAGAAAACCATAATTCAAAAAGAGTCATGTACCACAATATTCATTGCAGCTCTATTTACAATACCCAGGACATGGAAGCAACCTAAGTGTCCATCAACAGATGAAGGGATAAAGAAGATGTGGCACATATATACAATGCAATATTACTCAGTCATAAAGAGAAACAAAATTGAGTTATCTGTAGTGAGGTGGATGGATCTAGAATCTGTCATACAGAGTGAAGTAAGTCAGAAAGAGAAAAACAAATACCGTATGCTAACACATATATATGGAATCTAAGAAAAAAAAAATGATCATGAAGAACCTAGGGGCAAGACGGGAATAAAGATGCAGACCTACTAGAGAATGGACTTGAGGATATGGGCAGGGGGGAGGGTAAGCTGGAGCAAAGTGAGAGAGTGGCATGGACATATATACACTACCAACCTAGTGGGAAGCAGCCGCATAGCACAGGGAGATCAGCTCGGTGCTTTGTGACCACCTAGAGGGGTGGGATAGGGAGGGTGGGAGGGAGTGAGATGCAAGAGGGAAGAGATATGGAGATATATGTATATTTATAACTGATTCACTTTGTTATAAAACAGAAACTAACACACCATTGTAAAGCAATTATACTCCAGTTAAGATGTTAAAAAAAAAACTTTTTATTAAGTGATTTTGATTTATAAAAAAAAAAAATCTATGACAAGGAGACAGGAAAATACAATGGGGAAAAGACAGCCTCCTCAATAAATGGTGTTGGGAAAACTGGACAGCTACATGCAAAGGCATCAAACCTGACTACTCTCTCATATCATGTAAAAAAATAAATTCAAAATGTCTTAAATAATTAAATATGAGACCTAAAAACACATAACTCCTAGAAGAGAACATGAGCAGAATACACTTTGACATAAATCATAGCAATATGTTTTTTAAGATCTGTCCCCTAATACCAAGGAAATAAAACAGGACCTATTAAACTTAAAAGCTTTTGCACAGAAAAGGAAACCATGGACCAAAGAAAAAGAAAAACTATGGAATGGAAGAAAATGTTTGTAAATGATATGACCAATAAGGGATTAATATCCAAAATATATAAACAGCTCATACAACTCAATAGAAATAAAACAAACAACCCCAATCAAAAAATGGGGAGAAGACTTCAATAGACATTTTAACAACGAAGACATACAGATGGTTAATAGGCACCTAAAAAAGGGCTTGACATCACTAATTATTGGGGAAATGCAAATCAAAACCACAATGAGATATCATCTCACACCTGTTACCGTGACTATTATCAAAAAGACAAGAAATAACAAGTGTTGATGAGGATGTGGAGAAAAGGGAACCCGTGTTCACTGTGGTGGAAATGTAAATCGATGCAGCCACTATGAAAAACAATGGGGAGACTTCTCAAAAATCTGAAAATAGAACTACCAGATAATCCAGCAATTCCACTCCTGGGTATTTATCCAAAGAAAACAAAGACACTAATTAGAAAAGATATATGTACCCCTATGTTCATTGAAGCATTATTTATAATAGCCAAGATATCACAGCAACCCTAGTTCCCATCAAGAGATTAATGGATAAAGAGGATGTAGTATATATACATGATGGAATATTACTCATCCATAAAAAAGAATGAAATCTTGCCATTTGCAGCATCATGGATGGACCTACAGGTATTATGTTAAGTGAAATAAGACAGAGAAAGACAAATATTGTATGTTATCACTTGTATGTAGAATCTAAAAGTAAAACAAATGAACAAACATAACAAAACAGAAACAGAGATATAGACACAGAGAACACCAGGTGGTTGCCAGATGGGGAAGTGGGAGGGAGGAGGAAATAAATAGGTGAAGGAAATTAAGATGTACAAACTTCCAGATGCAAAACAAATGAGTCAGAGTATGAAATGCACAGTGTGGGGAAGATAGTTAGTACCTATATAATATCTTTTTACAGTGATAAATTTTCACCAGACTTAACCTGGTGATCATTTGGAGATGTATAGAAATATAAAATCACTATGTCGTGTAGCAGGAACTAACATAGTGTCATGGGTCATTTATACTTCAAAAACAAACATCACACTCATAGAAAAAGAGATCAGGTTTATGGTTATCAGATCTCGGGGGGTGGTGGGAACCGGGGGAACTGGATGAAGGCAGTCAAAAGCTACAAACTTCAGGTTATAAGATAAAGAAGTACTAGGGATGTGATGTACAACATGATAAATAGAACTAACACTGTTGTATACTCTATATTAAAGATTCTAAGAGCTCATCACAAGGAAATAATTTTTCTATTAATTTTGTATCTATATGAGATGTTGGATGTTTACTAAACTTATTGTGATAAAAATTCACATTTTTATATGTCAAATCATTATTCTCTACACCTTAAACTTATACAGTGCTGTATGTAAATGATATCTCAATAAAACTGGAAGAAAAAATTAAAATTAAAAATATATAATGACACAAAAGTAAATTTTGAGGGAATTATTTCAGAGTATTTCCCAGCATGATAAAGTTTATGTTCCAGTGAATACAGAAAGCTCAGCAAATCACAGGCAGGATAAGCGGAACTAAAACACCACTTGGGCTAAAACATTATAGTCACACTTCTGAAAACCAAAGCTAAAATATTCTCAATAAACAGAGAAAATAATTATACCCATTAGCACCAGGGAGCATTTCTTTCAGATGGAAAAAATAATTTTTTTTTAGTGTTTCTTGCAGTGTATCTACTGGCAATGAATATTTAATTTAGTTTGGTTTTATTTTTTTGCTCATACTAGGTCCTTGAGATTTTGCCCTATCTATTATTCCTCACTTGGATTTATTTTGCAGTAAACATAGGCAAATTCAGGCTCTCAGAAATTTCCTTGGTTAACCATTTATTCACCCTTTCTCTGCTCCCACTTATACATAAAACTACTAATTTCATGTATGTTTAATAATAAGTGATGTAAAAGCATCATTCAGTCTACCCAGCTGCACTGCTTTAGAGTAGGAGAGTTATTTGTAAGCCTTGCTCATATGATTACTGCTTTCAATATTCACTGTTAAGTCTTGCCTCAGGGTGAACCACAAGAGATTTAGAACAACTATCCACTCTTCCTCCCTCCAAAAATACAAAATGACAACCCTGAACTGAAAATCAAAAACTCTTCATCATTAAAAAAGAAATTGGTAAGTTGCATTTCATTAAATTTAAAAACTGCTGCTCTTTGAAAGACACTGGTAAAAATTGGAAAATTCAAGCCACAGACTGGAGAAAAATCTTTGCATGCATAGGAAAAAATGACTTGATTTCAAAAATATACAAAGGACTCTTAAAACACAATAGGTAAGAAAACAAACTACTCAATTTAAAAATGGGCCAAAACCCTAACACCTATTCAAAGAATATGTATAACTGAATCACTTTGCTATACACCTGAAACTAATGCAACATTGTAAATCAACTATACTCAAATATAAAATGAAATTAAAAATAAACAAGTAGGGCTTCCCTGGTGGCGCAGTGGTTGAGAATCTGCCTGCCAATGCAGGGGACACGGGTTCGAGCCCTGGTCTGGGAAGATCCCACATGCCACGGAGCGACTAGGCCCGTGAGCCACAATTGCTGAGCCTGCACATCTGGAGCCTGTGCTCCGCAACAAGAGAGGCCGCGATAGTGAGAGGCCCGCGCACCGCGATGAAGAGTGGCCTCCACTTGCCGCAACTAGAGAAAGCCCTCACACAGAAACGAAGACCCAACACAGCCAAAAATAAATAAATAAATAAATAAATTTAAAAAAATAAAAAATAAACAAGTAAGATAGATTGCAAATAAGCATATGAAAAGACACTCCATATCCCTGTCATCAGGGAAATAAACTAAGACAACAATGAATTATCAGTGTACACCTAGTAGAATGACTAAACTCCAGAACATTGACAGCACCAAACACTGATTATGATGTGAATCAATAAGAAATTTCATATATTGCTGAGGGGACTTCATTTTCATTCATGTAAAATGATATAGTTACTATGAGAGTCCGTTTCACAGCTCCTTAAAAAAAACTAAACATACTCTTACTATACGATCTACCAATTGCACTACTTGATATTTACCCAAAGGATTTGAACACTTATGTCTACACAAAAACCTGCACAGGGATGTTTAAAGCAAATTTATTCATAATTGCCTAAAGTTGGAAGCAATCAAGATGTCCGTCAGTTGGTAAATGGATAAATAAACTGTGGTGCATTCAGACAATGGAATCATATTCTGCACTAAAAAGAAGTGAACTATCAAGCAAAGGAAAAAAAGAACAGAGGAAACTTAAAGGCATATGACTGAGTGAAGGGAGCCAACATGAAAAAATTACATACTTTATAATTCCAACTATATGACATTCTGAAAAGCCATAACTACGGAGGCAATTAAGAGATCAGTGGTTGCCAGGGATTAGCAATGAGGGAGGAAGGAAGAGGTGAATTTTTAGGGCAGTGAAAATACTGTGTATAATAATATAATGGTGGATGGAATAATTACACACTTCTGCAAACACATAGAATATACAACACCATGAGTGAATTCTAAGTACACTATGGACTTTGGGTGATGATGATGTGTTAATATAGGTTTAAGAATGATAACCAACGTGCCACTCTGAGGAGAGATGTTGATAATGGGGGAGATTATGCATGTGTGGAGGCAGGGTGTATATGGGGTATTTCTGCACCTTCCACTCAATTTTGCTGTGATTCTAAAATTGCACTAAAACATAAAGCTTATCACATAAAAGTGGGCAAAAGATGTAAAGAGACAGCTCACCAAAGAAGATGTACAGATGACCAGGAAGCAACTGCAAACAAACTCAACATCACACGTCATCAGGGAATTTCTTGTTAAAACAAAAATGAGATACCAGGGCAGATCTATGAGAATTGTGAAAATGCAAAATATCTCTGTATATCTTTAAGAAATTCCAGTGCTTGCTATGTTTCTCAGGAGTCCCAACAAGGAGTCCAAACTGCCATTCCCATCAGTGCTCTGAGTCAGGCAAGACAACAAAACCTCAGTCCACTCCCTGAAAAGCTACAAAGTAGTACGCATGGTCCATTCTTCTTTTCCCCCTTGAGTGCTGGGAGTGGGGATTTTCTCCTGATCCTGACACACTGTGCCAGAGAGGGGAAGTAGATATGGTGGGTAAAATACCATAAATTTTCCTGAACACTTACTGTATCTCTTCTTGGCTTTGTGCTTCTCTGGAGTGCTGCAACCTATTATCTGACTTCTGGTGTTTTCACAAAGGAAATTTGCTCTATATTCTTGTCTCCATGGAGGAACGAGGGCTTAGGGATTCCTCTTCTTCCATCTTGCGGATGTTACTCTTGAGTAACGCTCGTCATTAAATCATGCATCTTCCTGGGGAATTTTCTTGAGTTTTTTGCACCAGCAATCTTATCTCTTAAAGGGAAAAAGTCCACTGAACCAAGTCGTACCCTCCTTCACGTTGTCCTCCTCTTTTTCTGCAATACTCTGAAGGCAGCCTTCACTTGAGCATTCCTTAGACTGTAGACGAGGGGGTTCAGCAATGGGTTGAAGAGAGTGTAAAACAGGAAAAGGATTTTCAGCTGCTCCTCTCGTTGACTATTGTCAGGGACCATGTAAACGATCATGGCGATGCCAAAGTAGAATCCAACCACACAGAGGTGGGAGGAGCAGGTGGAAAAGGCTTTCTTGTGGCCTTCTTTTGACTGGATCTTCAGGATGGCCCAGAGGATGCTCACATAGGAAACCAGCATCAGGGAAAGGGGTCCAACTAAGATAAACACACCATCAGCAAAGAGGAACATTTCATTGATCCCAGTATCACCGCAGGCTAATTTGAGGAGCGAGCGAATATCACAGAGGAAGTGGTTCACCTCCTGGGGCCCACAAAAGGGTAATCTTAACAGGAGAATTACTTGTACTAGGGCCAGTGAAAATTCACATGCCCAGGAAGTGATGGCCAGGACCATGCACGATCTCCCGTTCATGATGACAGTGTACTGAAGGGGACGGCAGATCGCTGCATACCTGCCATAGGACATCACCAACAAAATCAGGCACTCTATAGAACCAAAAGTCAAATTGAAGAGCATCTGCATAGTGCATGAGATAAAGGAGATAGCTTTTTTATGTTTCACTAGGTTTTCCAGCAAATTGGGTAAATTGCTGGAAGGAAAGGATATGTCAATAATGGCCAGATGAGAAAGGAAGTAGTACATGGGGGAGTGCAGTCTGGGGTCTAGGCAAATGAGTCCCAAGATCATGCCATTTGCCAGCAGGTTGATGGTATATAACAGGGAGAAGATACTAAAGAGGAGAAATTCCATCTCTTCACTGAGGGGGAATCCCACCAGGATGAATTCTGTAACCCATGATTGGTTGCCTTCCATTCCTAATGACAGTCTGTAAATGACTGAAGTGTGATGGAAAGGTCAGATCTGGATAGCAATGAAAACCAGAGTTACTTATCTGAAGCGAATTCAGAGGAAGCTTGTGTGCTTGTCCCTACTTCACTTAGTTTTTTTTCTCCAAAGTTTCTTTACCTTTTGTTTTCTTACTTTTTATTGTGAAGTAATTCAAATTTTAGATAACTATCAGGAATTATAAACAATACTAGTATACAGATTTTACCATACTGGTTTTTTTTTCATGTTTTCCTTATCATTTATTTTCTCTGTATGCATGTAGTATCAATTTTCTATAGACCACATAATACTAAAGTGAAACCTTATGCACATACTGATACTTTATTCCTAAACTCTTGATTTTTTTCAATAACATGAATATTCACTAATCTATTCTCAGTATAATTACCAAAATCAGCAGATGTAGCATTAACATGATTCACTATTCTAAATACAGCGTATTCTGCTCATGTAGTCTAAGATTCAAATCCAGTATCACATATACTACTCACCTCCTCTAATCTTAAATAGTTAGCCTTTTATTTCCTTGACACTGATATTTTTAAAGAGTATGAGCTCTTGTTTTGTATAATGTCTCTTAACTGATATTTGCCATTGATCATCCATGTTTTAGTTCAGATTAAAATTTTTGTCAGGAAAAAATAAATGTGTCCTTCTTAATGTCTTCCATTAATACATAGATAATGTTAATTCGCCCCAGTATTGGTGATGTTCATGTGGATCATTGGTTAAGGTGGTGTTTCCAAGTTATTTTCCTTATAAAGTTATTAATCCATAATTTTTAAGCGTATACTTTCTTCCTTCTGGCTTAACAAATTATCTTATACTCATCTTGCAGATTTCTCACTTCGGCTTGGAATCAGTTATTTCACTAAAAATGTCTCCTTTTATTGAAGATACAAATTTTCAAAGCACTATTTGTTATTATTGGGTGTTAAATAATTTTTTATCATGATTGTTGGCAAATTTCTGATATCCACATTTACTAGGGAAACATATAATTTGGGACAGTTTATAAATTGTTAAGGGATAATGGATTCTTACCTTTGCTTATTTAATCCTAATACATCTTTACTGAATTCTTTTGGAGAACTAAATCAATTTTGCTAAATTAACATTACTATTAAAGACAATGATTTCTGTATCACACAGTACTTTTTTGGCAAAAGTAGACTTAGAATCCCAAAATCTTATTAATTATCTTGTTTACATTTTTTTGTTTTTCTTTGTATTTAGAAAATTATAGGCTCTCAGAAATTGTAGGCTTACAGATTAAAGTTTCAATAGTCTGGTTCAGTGTATGAATAAAGTGGCATCTACCTCATGAGATTTTGACATCAAGTTTTCTTAAGTATCTTAGAAAAACATGAAATTTGATAAAATGGTAAGAGATAATACTCATGTGAAACATACAGCAAAGGTGATCATTGTTAATAATTTGTGTATATATTTTTCCATTATTCACTGTACATATATTTTAATATATAATTAAAATTATATGAACTGTATTGTTTATCTTTTTCTTTCATTTAGCATAATAGCATGTACCTCTTCCATGTCAAATTTCTTTTCAACATTCTTTAAACATATACACACTATTTTGTTGCATATGAATATTTTATGTAACATATTGCCTTCTAACTAGGTTGTGTGCAATATAATGCCACAGTGATTATATTTTATACATATATTTTTGTGTATATTTTATTATTTTCTTATACTAAATTTCAGGACATGGAAGCTCTCAGTCAAATCTATCTACCTATCTATTTTTATCTACCTACCTGCCTACCTACCTACCTTCTGTCTACCTATCTATTGTAAGATAGCCTTAATAAAATTTCTCCTTCCAATAATGTCAATAAAATAATAGCAGCTCAGGAAACAGAGGTCTGAGTGACCAATATATGCGATTCTCTACCCAGGCAGTCCCATAACTGAGCTAGGGAGCTTTAAGTTATTTCTTCAACTCTAGTCAGTGGAATTGGCACTCATTCTATCCTCTTTTGTGGTAGGACAAATATTTCTATCAACACAGTAATCCCGAGTCTAATAATTTCCATATTAGATGACATCCTGGGAAAGTTTCAGTAAGAAATAACTATATTGTAAAACTTACCTCTTCAGCAAGGGAAGGAGTTTACTATAACTTACTAGAATTCCATTATCCAGTATCAGAGGTTACCCTATCAATATCGTTATCTGTTAGGTAACGTAAGGTCCTTTTGTTCTTTTGACCATATCAGAGCCATCTCCAGAGGAAATGCCTGCATATGATGTCTCTCACACCTATGGATTCCTCTCAAACAATAGAGTTGGGCAAATGTGAAGAACCACCACTTAACCACATTGGGAAATGATGATGAGAAAACTGCTGAGAAAGAGAGAACCCCTGCCACAGCTCAGCAGGCAGAAGCTCCAGGAGCTGGGGTGGGGTAGTCATTACTATAATGCTTTTAGTAATTATAGTAATATTTATATATATTATATATAAATAGTAATATATACAATGACTATATATTATCACAGTAATATAGTCATTATATATATTTATATCCATATACACACACATAAATATATATGTAATTCTGATGCATGCAAAACTCATAAAATATACCCTTAAGAGATATTCTGAAAAAAATTCTTTTTCAGTCAATTGTATATTACAGATATATGTATGAATTGTGATAACAGGACTATCATGCAGCATTATACTCATTTTATTGAGGAAGAACAGTCAAAATTGCAGGAATGATGATGGCTAAACAGAATGTAAATAGCACAAATCTTGATAATGTTAAAAGAGTATTACCAAAACCAACAAAAATCAGATGTTTTAGGAGGAGGATTGTGGGAAATCATAAGAAGACAATTTTCCCCAATTGTGAAATGGGGAGTTAAAAATCAATTGTCCAAATTTGAAGGATGTAGCTTACAAACATTAAGACTTAGATTTCAGTTTCTGGCAAGACTACATAACCTACACCATACTCTTCTGTGAAAAATAACTAAACCTATTCTTGAGCTGAGACAGTCTGGATTCAACTATCTTTCCTGAAGGAAATTCTAAGATTTCATTTTACACAGGAAAGAAGTGATCCCAGAAAGAAAGTTCACATTGTAAAAAGAAAGATCAAAGAAAGCAGCACATACATTTGTAAAACTAAGTAGATATTGACTGTACAAAGACTACTGGGCAATGTCCTCTGGTGCCTAGAACAAGCTGAACTAAGTACATAACAATAGCATATACGTTGGGAAGAGGCTGATGGGAGTTAAAAGGTTCTAATTTCCATGTATTTTGACAGGAAAGTGTAACTACTGACTTTCGTTAGCCTTTTTCCCACACAGTGTTAATTACTCAAATGTACTGATAAATTTGGCCCATGAGCAGTGCATATTCCCATACATAAATGGAAAGATTCTGCTTAAAAATAAAAAAGTATGGGATTGAAACCTGTCATTAACTGAGAAATTAAGTGTCTTTTCAGACCACATGTTAAAACTACACCTGAGTAAGAAGATCAGTAAAATATTAACTTTGTGGAGAGACATGGGTTAAAAAATGGAATAGAAAAATCAAAAGTATTTCTCTCTCAATAAAAGCAACATATAAAATGGAGAAAACCTGTCAAAATAAAACTCTTTGGAATTCTGGAATCTAATCAAAAGCTATAGCTGCCAGAGGCATGCTTATTACAGAAAACAAACAAACCAACCTGAAAATCAGTGGGAGAGATTTGTAGCATTTCAACTTACCCTGATACCATCCCCCACTCCCTAGCTCAGGAGCAGCCCTGAAGAAGATAGTCTGCACTTCTGCTCAGTACCAGAAGGAGCAGAATATGGTTTATACTCACAGAATTATGGATGTTTGATTTGACCTGTCTGGTGACTCCTTGAAGGATCCACTCAAAAGGACTTGCCTTTATTTTGACTAACTCAAAACTCTCCCAGGGCTGAGGCAGCTCCCAGAAGGGAATTGTTGAAAGCATTTAAAGGTAAAAGTATTAGCTGCTGCCACATGAGACAAGGAGTAAAAGTTGGGGTAAACTATAGGCTAATTTGAAAGCCTGAGTGGAAAGATTGAAAATAAGATGATTTGGCAAATAGGTGATTTGAATAGTTCCAAGATATTGCTGGGAAACTAGAAGGCCGCAAACATGACCAGGGCTAGGAAAATGCTCAGAAGGGATCTGAAAAGGTCCTCATCTCTCACCTCTATCTAAACTTCAGACTCTGTACAGGAAGGAAGTTGTCTGAGTTGTAAATGACCTGAATGAGGGATGAAGGCATGTCCTGACACATAAAAAGAGCTTTTTGCAAAAATATGAAAGGAGGTTGAAAACACCTATAGTGCTGCTGGATAGTGTGCATATAAAACAGTCAGTATGCTTGCTGGCTCATTGGGTTACCAGAGCCTGAAACACCCTTATAAGATCTGGTTCTCTATCAAGGGATCATGGAGTAGGGTGAAGAAAAATAAAAATTCAAAACCACAAAACAGAGAGAAGGATGGAAACTTCAAATCAATTTCAAATAATGTTAATAAAACTCTTTTATCAAAATGTGCTTAAAAACCCAATTTCCAAACACATACCAGATAAGCGCTAAAGGTGTACAAGTTAAATAATGAATCCTTATATTCGCTCAAGACGAAATTCAATGTCTAGAACAATCTTACAAAGAATCTAATATAAGCATGATTAAATGTTCCAATACTTCAATAAAAATATTGTACTTATTAAGATTTCCAATAAATAATAAGCAATAAAAAATGGGAATGGAAAAGCAGTCACTGCATGAAAAAAGAATCTATGAAACATCCTGGAAATAAGTAGAGTCATTCACTTTTCCAACTCAATAACGTGGATAAAGTATTGATTGGAAATTAAGAGAGGGAAATAATTCATTGCAAGATTGTATTTAAGAATTTATGTAGATCTCAACATATACAGACAAGGGATAAATTCATTTTGGGGTATTTTATTTTATTTTATACATTATTTTTCTTCTAGTTGTATTGAGTTATAACTGACATACACTTTATAAATTTATGGTGTACAGAATAATGATTTGACTTATATACACTGTGAAATGATGAGCACAATAAGTATAATAAACATCCATCATTTCATATAGATACCAAATAAACGAAAAAAAAAGTTTTTCCTTGTGAGAACTTTAGGATTTACTCTTAACAACTTTCACATATATCGTACAGGAGTGTTAATTATATTTCATCATGTTGTACATCACATCCCTAGTACTTCTTTCTTATAAGTGAAAGTTTGTACCATTGGACCACCTTCTTCCAAGTCCTCCTCGACCACTAGGACCTCTGGTCCTACAAATCTGATCTCCTTTTCTAAGAGTTTGGTTTTTTGTTTGTTTATTTGTTTGTTATTTGAAGTAAAATTTATCTGTAACCACTATGTTAGTGTCAGGTGTACAACGGAGGGATAAACTCTTGAAAATTCAGTTTATGGGCATGAATGATAGATTGAGAGGCTAAATATAAACATGATAGTATTTCCAGAGAAAGATAATTAAGGGTATTGTTAAGAAGCAGTATTAGAAGAGGTTTCACCAGAAATGTCCCAGATTGAAGAAAGACTAAACTTAGTCCCCAAACTGATAAAAATGCATTCTGAAAGAGTACAGTAAAGGTAAATGCACCCATAAGGACATAGAAGAACTTCTGATAATTGAAGATAAAATGAATCTTTAGATCACAAATTTGAGATTTAGATAGATTAAAAAATAAATTCTCAATAAATATAAATAACAATTAAATATTTGACTGTTGTTTTCCTCTTTACAAAAAATAGTTTCCTAGGGTTGCTGTAACAATTTACAGTCTTAGTTTTTGCTTCATAAGTTTTGTAATATTTATTTCATTTGCCTCTTTAAAAGTTTTGTTGCGTTATTTTAGTATTTAATTTTTCCAAGATCAAAAGGATATATTAAAAATCACCAAAGGTAAAAGAAAAGTATCGACATAGGAACAACGATTTCACTGACAGCGGATTTCTTATCAGCAGCACAAAATCTGAAGACAATAAGGTACTATCTTTAATGTAACAAGAGGCAGAGAAGCTCTCAAAGAATTTTATAACTGCAAGAACTCTCTTGAAAGTATGAGAACAAAATAAGAGATTTTTCATATGTAAATTATAAAAGTTTAGGGCATATATCACTTTAGTATACTAATACTGATTATTCCTTAATAAGGGCAGAAGTGAATTCAGAATCAATCAAATACATACAAACAATATTGAATGATGTAATAAAATATATATTTAATAACATGTTCTATAAAATAATTATTTTGATGTTTAAAAAGGATAAAAGTAAAATTTTTAAAAATAAATAAAGAGATATATTTGAAAGTAAAGACTGCTAAATTCTTGAAGAGGCTCAAAATACTGAATGATTTTAAATTTATTACAATAAATTATTCATTTTGACGTTAGAACTTGTAGAATAGCATCAATCAAAAAATGACAAGAGGGGCTTCCCTGGTGGCGCAGTGGTTGAGAATCTGCCTGCCAATGCAGGGGACATGGGTTCGAGCCCTGGTCTGGGAAGATCCCACATGCCACGGAGCAGCTAAGCCCGTGCGCCACAACTACTGAGCCTGCGCGTCTGGAGCCTGTGCTCCGCAACAAGAGAGGCCGCGATAATGAGAGGCCCGCGCACCGTGATGAAGAGTGGCCCCCACTTGCCGCAACTAGAGAAAGCCCTCGCACAGAAACGAAGACCCAACACAGCCAAAAAAATATATAATTAATTAATTAATTAATTTTTTAAAAAAAAGAGACTCTATGGTTTCCAAAATAACAGTGCAAATAAATGAAAGGTTAAAGCATTATCAATCATAAAAGAAGGTAGAAGTCAAGAAAACAGAAAAAGAGAAGCAAAAAATCGTTGATATCCAGAAAGCACAAAATACGTTGATATAAATAAGTCTACATATATCCTTTACTGTATTAAATGTAAATAAATTATATTTATCTCTCAGAAGATAGAGATGATCATATCAGATTAAAAACAGAAAATCCACTTATGAACGCCTTACAACAGTCACACCTAAACATAAATGCACACAGACATACACGAACCCCCAAACCAAAAAAGATTGATAATGAAATAATGAAAAAACATGTTTTACACCAACAGTGACTGGTAGTGGCAATACTGATATCAGACCCAAGCATAGGTGGGCATATAAAAGATACTACAAAGTCATAATAAAATGAACAATCTGCCAAAAGAGGAAAAATTCACTGTCTGCCTATTCCTTGTAAAACAATTAAGCAAATTTTATGTAGAAGGCAACTTGCTTATTCTAAAAAAAAACATAAAAAAACATTATTATTGATAGTAAAACTTTAAAAGCTTTCCCTTTGAGTTAGGAAATGATTTTAACATGCTCCACTAAAACCACTTCTTTTTAAAGTTGACTCAAGAACCAGCTGGAAATAAGACAAAAAGAAGAAACAGAAGGGCTAGGATTTAAAATGGAAAATAAAATAGAATTGTTGACAACACACTTGTGTATGTTGAAAAGAAAATCTTTATAGATGACCTATTATTACAAATAAGCAAACGTCCAAAAATATGTGTGCAAGGATGATGTACAAAATGAGGCAACATATATATAATCCCTTGTTTTGGGAATGAGCATTTTGTAAAGATTGCAAATCTCTCCAAATTGTCCTATTGGTTCTATAAGATGAAAATCAGAATCCAAGGTTTGTTCATGTGTAGAAATTAAGAACCTTATTATAAATTTCATATGAAATTATAAAAGATCAAGAAGAGTCAAGGCAATTTTGAAGAAGAAGGAAGTAAAAGGACTTACTCTATGGAATATTGAGACCTATAAAGTTACAGTGCCTTTATACAGTCAGTTAATGTTGTATTGGGACAAGGATAAATAAACAGACCCATGAAATGGCACAGTTTACTCAGAAATTCAGAAATGTGTACACACAAACATGCACACACACATGCTTACTTGAACCAAGACAAAGGCACTGGTGTTTTTAATAAATAATGCTGGACCAATTGCTATCTATGTCGGTAAAAACTAAACATGACTTGTACCAATATACTACAGAAAAATCAGGTATATTTTAGACCTAATTATAAAAGATAAAAACAAGTTTTGTAGAATACTAATTAGTGACATAGTGAAAACCTCAGAGGGAACAAAAATTTCTGAAACAGAATTAAAACAGTGTTAAAGAAAAGATTAATAAAATTAAGAACCTAACTCCTGTTTATATAGAGACATCATTAAGAGAGTAAAAATGAAATCCACAGAATGGAAGAAAATATTTATAACACATATAACCAACAGAGGGCTCGTATTCAGAATATTTAAAGAATTTCTGCACATTGTTCATGAAAAGATGGATAATCCAATTTAAATTCAGCAGAATACTTGAACAGACATTTCAAGTGAAAGATCGTCCAAATGACCCATGGGCACATTAAAAAATTAAGAGGTACTAAAGTTCCTAGGTCACCAAAGAGATGGAAATTAAAATGCAAAACATAATGTTGGTCAAAATTAAAAAGTCTGAAACTACAAGGACTTGGCAAGGTTACAAAGCAGGGATACATTGTTATTGAGAATGTAATTTAGTACACCCATTTTGGAAAATTCTGGAAGAATTGACTGTTTTTGAACATATGCATGACAATGACTCATGGATTCTAGTTTCAGATATGTCCCAAATAAGTGCCTATATATATATATATATATATATATATATATATATATATATATATATACACATACACACATGTTATGCACATATATAAATTTATATAAAGATTGTATATATAAGGTTTATATATGAATATTCATAAGATAATTATAATAACTTTTTTCCTAACTTCCAGGGAAAAACCTATCATAGCTCATTAAAGAAGACTGAAACAAGGACTTATCTCTCTGTTTGACCTTACAGTCCGTGTGACCACACAAATATTTATTGCAGGGACTCCTATAATTACTTTTAGAAATGTATAATTTAGTTTACTTATTGCTAGAAAAAATTAATGGTTTTGGGAAACTACTTGACAAAAATAATTGGGTCTATTTCTCTAAACAAAATTTTTCTCTAGAAATAAAAAAGTGAGAGTTATAGAAACATTCCCCAAATTATGTAATCAATAATGAATTGCACGAAAGGTGCTCCGATTACAAAACCTATGATTAGGTTTTAAAATCGATTAACATTGTTTAGTTTGTCTTTGTAATATGAATAGAATGATATAAAAGAATTTTTAAAATTGTAGTGCAATATATTCTGACAACCAAGTATTTTGGTGCTAGAATAAGCAGCCTTCTACAAATATTTTTAATATTTCTAAACATAAAAATCACCATATCACTTTTCTATCCATGTTCAATATTGCTTGTATTTGTGAATATCTCTTCCATTAACAATAAAATAAACCTAAATATTGGTTCCAGTTAAGAGATGCATCTTGGTTTGGATTCCTTCAGAACCCAACCCTGGGACAATTATTCAACTACAAGTAATTTTTAGGAAGTAATCCTGGGAAATGTAAGTAGAGGAACAGAAAAGGGAGACAACCAAGAAAAGACATCCACTGAAGGTTGAATGATTAAATACCATAGTATTGTAGTAATTGAAGTTACATCCTAATGGGAAAATCTTGAAGCCAGTAGAGAATGTGTATCTCAGTGTTAATCCACCTGAATGGAAGGGAGTTGGAGTGTTTACACACTAGTATCCATTACTAGATGAGTGCCTTGAGGTGGGTGGACCATGTATCAGGGCTCATTTTCCCTGTGTGATGGGCATGTAAAGTGGCTCTGGTTTCCAGGTAACCTGCCCAGGCAAAGAAATGCATGTGGTGGCATTGAGAAGTCAGGCCAGTGTGCACTGAAGTGGGAAGGCAAGGTGTTATGGATGGGGTACCCACAGCATCAGCTACAGAATCCCTGTCTGTATATCACCTCTGAAATCCAAAATTAGGCAGAGGAATAGGTGTGGTTTTCTGGTTCTAAATTGAAGAGAATAATTGCCAAAAATTTTAATAAATATTTTCTAATGGTTTTTTGAAATTACAGTAGGATAGGTATTTATCCATAGTTAAGTAAAAAGAAAGTTTAATTTTTTAATTTCAAAACTTGGCCTTATTTACACTCAAACTACTGGCCTCCTTTATATTATGTATCTTGCACCTTTATAAAGGAATTTTATAAAACTCCTCTATTTGGATAAAATATAATCTAAGGGATACTATCTAATATTTGTTCTGTTACTTACCATAAATAACATGAGAAAAATAAGTGCATCTTTATGTGTTGAGAATGATGTAACAAATCTATGTAAATGAACTAAAATTTTTGGCATGTTTACCACATGAAAAGCGTTCAGCAGATTTTCACAACAGGAAGGCACATTGAGGATGGGATACAGGCTATATAATGTGTACAAAGTCCACCTTCAGAGGCACTCATGAAGGAAGACATCCTTCAAAGCCTGAAATTACAGAAAAGTCTAATTTTTAATCATTGCCATTGGGGTAAAACAAACAGATAATCAGACAGTGATTTCAAATATGAGCCCTAAATTAAAAATTAAATACAGCAAATACAGCATATTGTAGCCATTGATTTATTAACTTCTTAGAGTAACAATACTCTGTATTGTGTACCAGGGAGAACATACCAGAGATTTTTCTGTTGAATAATAGTTTATGAGTCTCTCAAGCAGCTTGGGTCAGCCAGCTAATAAAAATGACTCCAAGGCCTTCATCCAATTTTAGTGCATGTCTCTGATATAAAAGTTTTAGGTACTAATGTTACAATGAATGTAGCATAAACATCAAATGTTATTGACGTCAGCGCAAGTGTGAAAAACCTCCATGGTGGCTGCTGGTTTAATTGCTAGTTCTGGTCTGTCCTCCTGTCCTGAGTTGTTTGCTTAGGAACTTAGTTTAATGTAGAATCTGCCTTCTACACATTCACATATTTACAGATAAACCTCCAGTAGCTTTTGTTGTCTTACAAGTAGTAGTACCCTGACAACACTGCCTGATTCTTTGGCTCCCAGACTTGTGCTCTCATATGCCTGTCTTTCTTAATCATCTCTCCTGGGAGCTCCCAATTATCTGATATTAGCTTCGAAGTCCAGCTCCCAATAGATTCAATATCTCTAAAATTCCTTGTATATTTTAGGCATGTTGTTCTTATATGACAAAAGAATACATTTGGCACATTGTATATTATGTAAGAATATACCTTAGAGGAGATTCAGTTAATATATTTAAATTGCTACATAATTTTATATATACCTAAAAAGGTTTAATTAGTAAGAAAATAATAAACAGTATTAATAAACATTATATTACAAGTTGATCATCAGAGGGCTTTATCTTTATATTTATGAGTCCTAGAACATCTCCCATCCTACCTCATGTCTACAGGAAATAATCGCTGCTTTCCCTGACTTGCTGCAAAAGTGAAACCCTTTGGTCTAAAACCTCGAACTAGCTCAGTGGACCCTGATGGCTAACAAACTCAGGTCAGGGTGACCTAGAATTCCTTTCCAGTAATTTCCTGTTAACAGACCATCAACTCTCATCTTCTATACTGTAGAAGTCAGATTATATGAATATGAAAACCCTGTTAGCCTCATAAATAGTAACTTGAATCCTAGTATTAGAATGCTGAAATATGGATGAAAATAACCAAATTACAGCAGTGTAGAGGAAGGTATTAGAAATCCTATGTCTCATTGGAACATTACAAACAATGACAGGATTATCCTGATTTTCTTTTTGCATTTGGTAAAATTTAAGAATGATTTATTTTCATTTACTCCATTACCTTAAAAAAATTGACAAATAAATGTAAAGAGAATAAAAGCAAAATTATTGACTGTAAATTTGCCAGGTACAAACACATGTGAAATAGAGAAATTGCTTTTGTAGTAGGGACATTTCACCATATTTTTACCAGCTAGAACTTCTCCCCAAAATTTGATAAGTGACAATGGTAGTCATGTTTATCAAGGAGATGATCAAGGGTTTTCCTCAGATGAGGAAACCATCCCTGCATAGTAACCCTGGACAGCAAATCAGGATAAGCTAAACTAGCATCTGTATCAGCTTCCCTGATACAAGAAGAAGTAATAATGGGATCTTTATCAAATAGCTATAGGATTTCGCACTGCCACTTATTAACACCTCCCTACTGGGCAGCAAAGAAAGGAGCTGCAGTGTTCTCACTTCCCTGGCAGGAGGACATTTCCAGGATGTAGTAGGAGCACATGGTCCTCAGCAGAGGAAGAAATGAAAGATAGTGAAGGACAAATCACAGAACACCCTCAGCTTCATCATTTGTAAGGAGAGGCAACAGGTCAGATGGCTCTTATGCCCCTTTCAGTTTGATACCATGTCTCAGGGTCATTGAGTTTCACCAGCCCCTTCCCGTAAGTGTGACTGGGGAGGGGCTCTGACTAAGAAGAATAAGAAACCTGTTTAGACAGCATGGGTATTAGATGTTACTCTGAGACCCCAGGCACAGTGCAAGAAAGGGGTCTCACAAAGGTGCCTTTTTCTTCTTCCTAAACCTGATGATTTCTGCCAGCCTTCTGTCCTGTTCTTCTGTAAACCATTAACCAGTATAAAAATAATGATTTATTCAAAGAGGGGGCCATTAACCGGCATAAAAATAATGATTTATTCAAAGAGGGGGTGTGGTACTACTTCTGGTATTTTTCTCAAAATGGGCTTGAATGTACAGGAAAACTCACAGAGATGGGGAATGGTTGGAGCTGAGTCGCCTGCTTCCTGAAGCAAGTACAGTGTATGATGAGTCCCAGATACCTTTTCTGCCCTCGTCAAGACCACAGGATGCAAGAATGCTCAGGAGCTTTTATATATATATATACACATATAGATACATACATATATATATATATATACACACACACACACACACACACACACACACACACACACACACACACACAGGCTTTATAGTCTTATCACCTAAAACCAAGCCATTCACCAGAGACATACCTGTGGAGTCCAGGGAACAAATTACTGAGGATCTCCTCTCCATTCTATGTCTTCCCTGCAGAGTAGTGCAAAACCTGTCCCTCTCCCCTTGGCTCTTCAGCTTTGCTATCTGTGAGTGTGCGTGTGTGTATGCGTACCTGCTATTGCAGAGAAATAAGAACTCTGGAAGAATGGCAGGGGTGTTCATCTTCAAGAGGACGTTGCCATAAAAATTTAACAGATCTAAGTCTTGCATTATGAATTATGTCCCACAGTACAATCCCCAAGGATATGAATGTATTATGTACTTTATCTTGAAATTTTCTTGTCTCCATATCCTACTTTTGGAAAGTTTCATGATGTTATAAATATGACCCCCATGGAACTTGTTAAGGTAGCGCCTCAAAGAACTGTATTTTCTTTAGAGAGTAAATCTTTGTCTGCTGAAAGGTGTTAATGTGCAATAATTTCTATAAATTCCCATTGCAAATATTATTTTTTATTTGGAAACTCATGGAGATTGAATCCACTCCCTCAGTGCTTTCCTGCCTTCTTTTGGTTTCAAGCTACTCCCCAAGTATTTGTCCATTTTCTAAAATATTTCTCCCCTAAATATATATCCTACAATTAGAGAACCCATTGTAATCTCTCCACTTAAAGCATTTAGATGATAGATTAAATTTAGATGATGGATGGCTTTTCCTGCATCCCCAGATCTAGAGAAAACATGCAAACATAATGGCTGAGATCCCTTTAAATTCATAAATATTCACATTAATTTGGCTCTTGATGTTATCCCAAATGATATTAAATTTCCCTAGTCTTCTCTCCCACATGAAAATTTCCTATTTCCTCACTCTTTAAGTCTGTAATATATTCTCTCATTCACAGTCTCAACAACTGAGTGAGAGTAATTGAGAACATAAAAGAAATCAGATGACAACCTTCACATTCTATACCAGCGGTCCCCAAACATTTTGGCACCAGGGACCGGTTTCACGGAAGACAATTTTTCCACGGACGGGGAGGGGGGGATCGTTCAGGCGGTAATGGGAGCGATGGGGAGCGGCAGATGAAGCTTTGCCCGCTGTCGCGCTGCTCACCTCCTGCTGTGTTGCCCGTACCCTTGATCTATACCATCACATTCACAGTTACTAAATCTATGCGTTTATCCCAACTTCGTTGCTGTTATTATTGAGTTACTAGTTTGTCCTTAGCAAAGGCCTGCCTTCCACTTATGTTATGAATCCCATCCCTCTTGCTTACACAAGAACTTCTCTCCAGCAATTTCTGTCTCAAATGTCTCTGCTCTTATTCTCTCGTGAACACAGCTACTCAGAATGTGAAACTTTTTATCAAAGACACTAATTAAATTTACTTTGCTAAATCCAGGGATTAATTCTCAATCCTCCTACGACTAGACCTGCCAGCAGCATTGAACATAGTCAAGTGCTCTCTCTGTTTGAAACATTTTTTTCTACTTGACTATCATGTTTTGTTCCTTCAGTTGCCCTTCTACCTTCCTGGCTGTTCCTCTCCCATAGCCTTTGATCGTTTCTCTTCATTTCCTGTATCTACAAACACTGGCAGTTTTCAGGATTTGTTCTTTTTTTTTTTTTTAACGTCTTTATTGGAGTATAATTGCTTTACAATGGTGTTAGTTTCTGCTTTATAACAAAGTGAATCAGTTATACATATACATGTGTTCCCAAATCTCTTCCCTCTTGCCTCTCCCTCCCTCCCACCCTCCCTATCCCACCCCTCTAGGTGGTCACAAAGGACCGAGCTGATCTCCCTGTGCTATGCGGCTGCTTCCCACAAGCTATCTATTTTACGTTTCGTAGTGTATATATGTCCATGCCACTCTCTCACTTTGTCACAGCTTACCCTTTCCCCTCCCCATATCCTCAAGTCCATTCTTTAGTAGGTCTTGTGTCTTTATTCCCGTCTTGCCACTAGGTTCTTCATGACCTTTTTTTTTTTTCCTTAGATTCCATATATATATGTGTTAGCATACTGTATTTGTTTTTCTCTTTCTGACTTACTTCACTCTGTATGACAGACTCCAACGACCTAGCAATCCCACTACTGGGCATATACCCTGAGAAAACCATAATTCAAAAAGAGTCATGTACCAAAATGTTCACTGCAGCTCTATTTACAATAGCCAGGACATGGAAGCAACCTAAGTGTCCATCATCGGATGAATGGATAAAAAAGATGTGGCACATATATACAATGGAATATTACTCAGGATTTGTTCTTTGCGTTTATTTTCTATCCACTTCCTGTGAGACCTCATCAGGCCCAGGGATTTCAATACAATTTATATGCTGTTAACACATAAATGAATTCCTCAAAGAATGTTTACCTACTGTACACTGGTGTGAATCAGCAGGTCCTTTGACTTCCTATCTCAAAATCTTACACCTTAAAGCCACTTAAAAGGCCCCAGTTATAAGCGTCACCTTCATGCCTTACTTCTCTTGTCAAGAGTGCCTGTTTTGACTGTTATCAAGCATTTCTTAATTTCTAGACTTTTTAAAAAGTTGATTGACAAATTTTGTCAGTGCCCTTCTTGCTTTTATGGAGCAAAGAATCTGGGGGAGTCCTTACTCTGTTAGTCCTACTGAACAATGCTTATTTTTATTATTATTATTTTTTTTTTACTACAATGACATATCACCTCACACACGTTAGAATGGCTATCATCAAGAAGATAAGAGATAGGGCTTCCCTGGTGGCGCAGTGGTTGAGAGTCTGCCTGCCAGTGCAGGGGACACGGGTTCGAGCCCTGGTCTGGGAAGATCCCACATGCCGCGGAGCAACTGGGCCCGTGAGCCACAATTACTGAGCCTGCGCGTCTGGAGCCTGTGCTCCGCAACAAGAGAGGCCGCGATAGTGAGAGGCCCGCGCACCGCGATGAAGAGTGGCCCCCACTCGCTGCAACTAGAGAAAGCCCTCGCACAGAAACGAAGACCCAACACAGCCATAAATAATAAAATAAATAAATAAATAGCATTCCCTTTAAAAAAAAATTTACTTCACTATAGTACTATTCAAACACTAAGGGTAAAGATCAATTGATTACTAGAATGGACAGAAATATTGTTTTTTTAGACTATTTAAAAATTTTAAGTTTCTTTTAACATTATTTACACAAGTGTTTGAAACATTGACGTTTCTCCTAATAATGTCAAAGTGATATTAAAAATTCTATACTGTGACTAAATATTGCATATGTAAAATAACATGGCAATCTGGTTGGCTTTGTTCTCACTGCCCTGGGAGATGAGTATGAACATGCTCAAAAACATTGACAAGGACGTTGCGTGTTTATGCTTAGGTTCAGTTTTAGGTATATGGAGATTTTAAAAGAAAAAGGAAGTAGAGAGAGAAGAAGGGAGGGAGAGGGAGAGAGTTGATGGAGAGGAAACACAGGGAGGAAAAGAGAAGATACAGCACCTCTCCCTTCATTTCCTCACTATTACTTTACAATTCCTGCGGGGCGAGTCGGGGGGTGAGGCTGGGGGGGTCATATAACACAGGAAAGGGGAAACTGAGTGCTGGAGAGCTACAGAGAGGTTAGAACCAAAACTGCTTCCGAAAAGTTGATAGTATTTAGACGGTTGGTGTCAAAGACAAAACTAAGTCTGGGGCACAGTTTTAAAAGGCTGTTATTTGTAGACGTTAGGCTCAAACTCATCTGCTGTTGCTTTTATGTCAGTAGGGGTACAAAGTTTTTAGCAAGAAGAGTAAGTTTTATACAGTAAAAAAAGGAAACACTGAGACAAGCCTCTGATTGGCAAACATTCTACTATGGTGGGAATTTTTTTTTTGTTTTTTTGAAGCAGGAGCGTCATTCTAATTGGTTTTTAAAGACATTTGGTAGCTCTTGGTTGGCTGCAAGGAGGTAAGGGAGCCGTTTAGGGACACTCAAAGGCAGAAGGGTTGTCCAATGTTAGAAGTATTTTCTGTGTTCCATTTCTTGAAACTAGTGGGTGGTTGAGGTGTTCTGGGGGGTCAAACTGCCACAATGGTCCTCACAGGGCTGGTGGCAGGCAGCCCTGTGCCATGGCAGGCAGTTGTCACTAGGAAAGAGGTGGAGACCACTCCAGCGTGGAAAACAACAGGAATGAAACATGAAGTGATAATCAACAAACAAGGGGTCTCGCTATTTAAACAGTGAGAAGACCACCCTAATGAGAGGTCATGAGAAATGAAACCTGTGCTACCAGAAGATGAAATTTGAATGCCTATGACTAGAATTTGGATTTGATGGAATAGAACTTTGGATATCATTTACAGGGTTTTGAAAACAAGTGTGAATAAAAAAACAAAAATTTAAAGAAGGTTATAAGGGAGACGTTAATAAAGAGAGAGACCAAGTGACTTATAAGGGAATCACTACTAAGCACAGAGATGTTACTTTGAAAATAATTCTGGCCTTAATGATCCACATGTTCTTTGTGGGAAAGAAAAAAATAATACTTAGCATTTAAGCCTTGGAGGAAAATACACACACACACAATTTCTGAATACCAGAGACTGAGGGAAAATTCTGCCCATCCTAACTAGTGGAAAATACAAAGCTAACTCCAGGAATGAAGAGTTTGTACAGATGAAGAAAAACACTTGGGCTTCCCTGGTGGCGCAGCGGTTGAGAATCTGCCTGCCAATGCAGGGGACACGGGTTCGAGCCCTGGTCTGGGAAGATCCCACATGCCGCAGAGCAGCTAGGCCCGTGAGCCACAATTACTGAGCCTGCGCATCTGGAGCCTGTGCTCTGCAACAAGAGAGGCTGCGATAGTGAGAGGCCCACGCACCGCGATGAAGAGTGGCCCCCACTTGCCGCAACTGGAGAAAGCCCTCGCACAGAAACGAAGACCCAACACAGCCATAAATAAATAAATAAATAATTTTTTTAAAAAAACAAAAAAACTGATAAAAAAAAAAAAAAGAAAAGAAAAACACTTAAGCATTACATGCTAACCGTAGGAGCCCATTTTTAAGAAATTTTCTCGGGACTCTGAGTCAACTAGTTAAAAACAGCTATACAAGAGAAAGCCTTCAGGAAAGAAATAGCTTCTTCTACAGCTAAGGAAGTAGGGTTTATTCACCATGTGTGTTAGTCAATTTTATTTTTTAAGTTCATGAATAAACAGAGACTTTAACCAAATGTTTCAGATTTGTGTTCTATTCACCATGTAAATGGTACAAGTTACCAAAGTTATTATCAATGCATCCCATTTCCCTCCAGGAGAGATTCAAACCATTCATCAGCAAAGTTAAAAAAAAACAAACAAACCTCATCTTGCACGAAATAACCACTGTCCCCTTCTGTGGACATCCTCCAAGCACTGGTGCCTTTAAGCGCCAAAGAACAGTCTCCCAGTTATAAAGTAGCCATAATTAGGGTAGCCCTTTGAATAACACAAACTCTGCCCTAAAATAAAGGAAGATTTTGGAGGTGAAAGAAGTTTCAAGCACTTACCTTCAGTCTTTCCCTCACCCCACTGCAGATTCAGAGCTGGAACGGAGGAAACTCGGCTGACTTGGGAAAGCTGAGGTTTTCGGTTGCTGTACTTCTCAAAAGACCATAATTGATTGAGGACATTGGTGACTTTGGGCAGCAAGTTTAGCAAAATACTGGACGTTTCTACCAAAGTTCCATGGTCTTTTTATGACGACTCCTTTTTAGAAGAGCTCTCCCACCTACAGTCTTATTTCTTTTTCCGTAAGCACAGCACCCTCGTGCTGCTTTCCCGCTGCCTAAATCTGCCCGTGGTGGAAGCGTTTCCTCACTACCCAGATTAAAAGACAGGCAGCTCTCACAGAGCTGTAACTGGTTATTTGATTAAAACTGGGATTTTTTTTTTTTTTTACGCTTAGAGGGCACATCAGAATCACCTGATGCCGAATCACAGCGCCTGATTCTGATGATGACGGTGTGGTGTAGTCCTGGCCAGTCGTGCTCCGCATGTGATGCTGATGACAGCGTTGAGGCTGGGAACACTGGTCAAAACAACTTCAGAGATGTTACTGGATGTTGTGGGGAATGGGGGTGGGGAGGAGTGATGTGCTTGTAAAAGTTAAACCTGACCCCCAAATAACCTCTAACTAGGAGAACCTTCAGGAGGATCGTTTTGATTAAGAGAACCTGCCCCTTCTTAGATCTATCCCACCTGCAGGAATTTTAAAATGGGGAGAAGGAATCCACTTTACAGTCAAATTGCATTTTTTCCCCCACCCTTTCGTTCTATCAAACAAGGCATTTAGGGATGGGGGGGATGGGACTCGATTTTAGGAGCCAACAAAGACACTTCTGGGTCAAGCCTGGATCTGTCTCCCTACCCCTTACCCTGGAGAAATTTGCTGAAGCTCAAGTAGGGGAGAGTGTCTTGACCTTTTCCTAAGGGAGTTTTGAAATATGTTCGACCAGTTCTTTTTCCAGTTTACATTGATACAATCCAATCCTTACAAAAGGTGCCAGATGACAGAGAATCAGAAGTGGCTTCTCTGGGTGAGAACCTAATTACCACAGGGAACTTCCCACCGAGACCCTCCAGGAACCTTCCAGACACCCTCCCCCACCACATCCTTTAACCCTCTGTCTACTCGGCACTTTCCCCTCCAGTCTGATAGTCTCCCAACACCATGCATTTGGATTATACGTCTCTCTTAGTCCACCCCCTCTCCTGGTGAAGGGAAAGCTTTGGTGTTTGGGGGAAGAAGAGAAAACGTGTGTCTGTCCTGAAGGTGATGATCAAAAAGGGATTTTCCTTTGAGGTAGCTGATCTCGCTGGTTTTTCCTTGACTGGCACCATCTGCATCACCCGGAAACTTGTTGGAAATGCAAAACCTCACTGTAGATTTATGGAATCAGAAACTCCAGAGTGGAACCCAGCAATCATAATTTTAACAAACCCTCCAGGTAATCCTGGTGCAAACTCAGGTGTGAGAACCACTGGTGTGTCGTGTCTTCTGTGGTCTTCTCCTTTCCAAGTGCAAGAGAGAGAGAGAGAGAACAAAGGGGACTTACTGCTACTTTTACTTTTGTCTGGAGCCTGTATGGAAAAGGGAGAGACAATAAACAAATAAATAATAAACCCACTGAACATAGAAAAAGACATACTTGCCCATAGAAAGGATGAATGGCTTATTCAAGACACATTCGGTTAAAGTTCTCTTTGAGTCTCCATAGCTGCAGCTGAGAAGATGCTTATGTTTTCAATTAAGAAAGTTGGCCTAGTTGATCCCTAATATCTCTTCCAATGCCAATTCAATGGATCTATGAGTTTTTAGGATTAATAAAAAGTAGCAGGGAGTAAGAATCATTAAGAATATAGGAAGGAATGCTGTATTAAGTTGGGAAATATGTATATATTTAAAGATAACTTCTCAGACAAAATAGTTTTGTGCCTGCATCACAGTTTTGTTTCAAACATGCTGGTAAATGAGAGGTTGCTGATAAGCCACACTCAAGGTTGCCCCCTGATAGTAAAAACATTTTGTGGGTAAAAAGAGAGGCAATAACAATAAAGAAATGTCGGGTTAAAGATTATTAGGCCACTCACAAAATAGATTAAAATGCAGGCAAGTTTCAAAACTGATAGTCAGCTGAGTGGGTGATCCTGAAAGGATCTTGAGAGATCATGAAAGTCCCTTAGAAAACTGTTGGAGTTTTATCAGGATTGTAATTGCTTTCAGCAGGGGCTGTGAATTGCCTCTTCCCAAAAGGCCTGTCTTACTACAGGTTTAAGACAACTCTTTCCTCAGTTTCTAGTTTCTCTCTTCTCACTTTCTTTTTTCTTTTTTCATTTTTGGTAAGTAATTTAATCTTCCCGAATCCTTCTGATTGCTTCGTCTATAAAGTGGGGAAAATAATTTCTTCCCCAAATGAAAGAATAAGGCTAGAAAAAAACAACTCTCTCTTTAGAGTCTTCCAAGGTCTATCACTGACTAATCAAAATTATACATTAAAGGGGAAAGTTAATATGATGTAGTTTTCTATCCTTGGATTCTGATCTAACCATAATGCTAAGCCTGTGGTAGATTTATTTATTCTATGTCATGTATCAATTAAACACATAGTTTCTGCTATGTGTTATGCATGCCCTATGCATTTACAAAAGTTAACTCAATCTACATGATTACCCTATGAGGCAGGTGCAGTTATATTCTCCCCATTTTACAGATGATAGAACTGAGACAATGAGAGGTTAAATAACCAGCCCAGTCACAATATCTGGTAAGTGGCAGAACCTGGACTTGAACTCAGGAAGCTGGATCCAAAGACTGTGTTCACTAAACTGTTTACTAATTGATATCCCGTCCCTCTGCTTGATTCTCTACCAGTCAGGCTGTGCCTTGTCAGGGATCAAACTACGACAGATAATCTTAAATAAGTTGAACTTTAAAGGGCTCCAGTAGGAGGGAATGAAATACCTAGTCCAGGTTATTAAAGCCTAGGTCATTTCCTTGTATTGAATTGTATTGCCCACTGCCCGCTCTGATGCTTGTGCATTTATATTTGTCATCTGTCCCTGGATTGAACCTTCTACACCATAGGCACTAGCATGCCTTCTCAGCCCTTGAGAAGATGGTAGAGAAAGTGTCCCAGAAGCACCTGTTTTGACAAATGAGGGTTCCCTACCTGTGTACAGTTAACCCTTGAACAGCACAGGGTTGAACTGCATGGACCCACTTATATGCAATTTTTTTTCAAGAGTAAATACTATAATACTACACAATCTGTGGTTGGTTGAATCCACGGATACAGAAGAACCACCTGTAAGGAGAGCCAACTATAAGTTACACACGGATTTTCAAAAGCCCATGTTGTTGAAGGGTCAACTGTAAATGCTGCTGGTCACCTAGCAGGTTCTCTACATTATTCTTAAGAAAAAAAATGTACCATCTCAGGATAGAAGATATTACTGCATTGATGTTTTTAGAGCCCCTGCCATTTTCTCGAGGCTTTAAAAATACCACTTTCTCAGGTAGTACAAGAATGAAAGGATCCTTGTTGGGGATAAGAAACAAAAGAGATCTCTGAAGACTCTGAAGGCTAAAAAACCAATAATAATCAGGTGTAATAGTGATAACTAGTAAGTATACGGCTGCTACCAACAAAACTGCTTCTTCAGGTGTGAGAGGCCCCAGAGTGGGCCCCCTGCTCTTGGATGCAGACCTTGAGTGGAAAGAGCCTTACTTCCGGGCAGCTGGACACACATGATCTGTTCATATTGTGTCCACAACTGGGGACAATCCTCAGGCTTCAGGCTTGACCAGTGGTCTCTGGATAGTATATACTTGAGAGTAGCATTTTCTCAGTGTATCTTATGTGTCAAGCACTGTGCTGATGCAGTATCTTATAGGCAGGTCTTAATCTTCTATGACATAAGGTTATCCCTATTTTTCGGATAAGGGTCCTGTATTTTAAGAACTCGCTCCATCCACACAGTAAGTAGGGAAAACGGGGTTCATTCACCCATTTCTCTGGCTCCAACCTAGCAGTTGGTGTCTGCTCTTTTAACTTCATGTATCTCTGTATTCTTGACCTCTGATATTTGAGGTATTGTACTGCTCTCATATAATGCCAGTGTTGTCTCCGGGTGTGTGTGTGTGTGTGTGTGTGTGTGTGTGTGTGTGTGTGTGTGTGTGTGTGTGTGTGTGTGTGTGTGTGTGTGTGTGTGTGTGTGTGTGTGTGTTCCCTCTTCCATGGCCTACTTGTGAGAATGATAGATTTCAGTCAGGTTGTCAGGGAGCATTTGTCTCCACTGTGACTCAGTAGAAACTTCCTAACTTTGGGAAGACCCTCCAATCACCAGAAGACCACTACTGCTGGTCTCCTCCTGTAATGAAAGGTTCTATAAGCTTTACTATAATGCAGCTTACAATACAGTATTTACAACTACATCAGAACAACAAAAACATAGCTCTAATATCTTGGAAGTATTACAGAAATGGAAAGGAAAGATGTGTGAAAGTGAAATTTTACTCTAGAAATTATTCTGTCAGAATAATGATTTTGAACCAGATAATAGTTTAGAAATGCAGTTTTTATTCCCTTATTTTAAGAATATTAACTTTTTTCTTTGATTTTTCCATTCACTCTGTAAAACAAGTAAGATAATGGAGAAATGCTTTATATTTTTACCTAAAAATGAGCCATGTTTAATATTATAACCATATGATTTTTCCTATTTTCGATTATATAGAGAAGATAAACATTTGATTCACTGGAATAACTTTATAGTTTACAAGACTTGCTGATATTGCTGCATATATTTAAGCTTATTCAAAATATACAGCCTCACATTTTAGAATCTGAGGTACTGACTTTGAGCAACAGTTGAGCCAGTTTTTAAATTTGCACTGGAAGCACTGAATTGGAACACTGAGCTCTTCTCCAGAAATATTTTCTTTGAAGAGTTTCTAACTCTAAAAATGGTGGCAATTTATATTTCAAGGAAATATGATTATCTAGCTCAGAAAAGGGAAAAAACATAGAATTGCCTTTATTTTAAAATTATAATGACAATCATACATTGGCAGCACATGTGAACCAATTTAGACAAAATTATGATGGAAAAAACCTGCAATAAAGAAGTTTGTAGATAGTGATCCTCTACCAAGTAAAGTGAATTCTGTTTATTTATATGTTTATTTAGATATTGTAAATGTCTAGAGCAGCAATCTGGACTTCACCTTTTTTAATACCTATATTTGTTTACCATGTTGAATATTATATATTTTATGCTTTGGGCACTACATATTTTTTAAATGAAAGTTAATTATGTTTAATTTTGTAATTAATCTAGAATTTTATAACTCGAGGTAAATGAAACTTTTATGACTTGTCAGAAAATAGAGAATAATCAATATCATTATGATACATTTTATAATAAAATCTGAAAATCTTCTGCAAACAAAGGAAACCATTAACAAAATGAAAAGGCAACCTACCAAATGGGAGAAAATGTTTGGAAATCATATATCTGATAAGGGGTTAATATTCAGAATATATATAAAGAACTCATACAACAAGAGCAAAAAAAAAAAAGAAGAGAGACAAGCCAATTTTAAATGGGCAGAGGATCTGAACAGATTTTTTTCTAAAAAGGACATACAGATGGCCAACAGGTATATGAAAAGGTTCTCAACATCACTAATCATTAAGGAAATGCAAATAAATCACAGTAAGATACTACCTTACACCTATTAGAATAGCTATTATCAAAAAGACAAGAAATAATAACTGTTGGCAAGAATGTGAAGAAAAAAGAACCCTTGTACACTGTTGGTGGGAATGTAAATTGGTGCAGCCACTATGGAAAACAGTATGGAGTGTTCTCAAAAAACTAGAAAAAGAACTACCATATGATCCAGCAATTCCACTTCTAGGTATTTATCCAAAAGAACAAAAACATTAACTCAAAAAGATACGTGCACTCCCATGTTCACTGCAGCACTATTTACAATAGCCAAGACATGGAAGCAACCTAAGTGTCCATCAAAGAATAAATGGATAAAGAAAATTATATATATATATATATATATATATATATATATATACACACACATATATATACATATATATATATATACACACATACACATACATATACATAATGGATGATGGAAATTTTGCCATTGGCAACAACATGCATGGACCTTGAAGGCACAGGATAAGTAAAATAAGTCAGACAGAAAGACAAATACCATATGATCTCACTAATATGTGTAATTAAAAATAAAAGAAGACAAAAATAAAAACAAAAACCGAGCTTGTTGTTACAGAGAACAGACTGGTGTTTGCCAGAGGCAGGGGGAAAGGGGTGGAGGGTGGACAAAATGGGTGAAGGAGGTCAAAAGTGATAAACATTCAGTTATAAAATAAATAAATCAAGGGGATGTATTACAGCATGGTGACTATGGTTAATAATACTATATTGCATATTGGAAAGTTGCTAAGACAGTAGATCTTAAAAGTTCTCTTCACAAGAGAAAAAATTTTTGTAACTATGTATGGTGATGAATGTTAACTACACATTGCAGTGATCTTTTTGCAATATATACAAATATCTAATCATAAAAATCACCATTAGCATCACGAAGACAGTTGTTCGATCTGTTTTCATAAATCCAGAGGAACTTTTGCCACCATGAAAGAGAAATAATGTTGGCTATATCATAGTTGTCTCATGCTACTTGGTGCTACCCTAAAGCATCTTCAGAGAAGTTGTTTCAAAATTACAAAACTATTGGAGAGAAAAATTTCAAGAGCTTCAACAGCTGATTACTTTGCCTTATTAGAAATCATAATCCCACAATAAATGTAAAGTTTGAGCAATGCTCAAAACCCATACCTCCAGTACAATTTAAACATTACTAATGAATTTCCTTCATTTGACCAACCCCCTTGGGGTTACAGTGTAGACATGATGCCCGTTTACGCTAAATTCCTCATTTTTTCACTAAGAGCAAAGATATTTACTAACCTAACCACAATACAATGATCAAAATCAGACAATTTAATATTGACATGATTCTTTAATTTACAGTAAATTATATATAATTGGTCTCTAGCCCAACCACTCCCCATCTAGGACCCAATCCAAGGTTACATATTATATTTAATGTCATCTGTCTTTAGTTTCCTTTCATGTGGAATAGTTACTAAACCTGTCTTTGCTTTTCATGACACTGATATTTTTTAAGAGTATAGAGCAGCTCTTTAGTAGAGTGTTCCTCAAATTGAAATTGTATGACATTCCTCATTTTCGATTCAGATTGTTCACTTTCTTCAGGAAAAACAGGTATCCTCCTCGGTGTATCCATGAGTGGGTGTATGATGTTAATTTGTCCCACTCTTGGTGACACTAACTTGGATCACTTTGTGAAGATGGTGCCTCCCAACTATCTCCATTATAAAATCGTTCCTTTTTTCCCTAATGTAATTTCTGGAGCATCCATTAAAATTAATATGTAAATATTCTGTTCCTCATAAAGCTTTCAGCCACTAATTTGAGCATCTATTGATTACTTGACTCACTCAATTATTGGTCATGATTTTTGCAAAATGCGGCCTTCCAACTCCTTCATTGCTTTTGTATTTAGTATTGGTTGTCAATTTTAGTATACAGAAAAGTTTTCTCTCTCTATTCATCTATCTGTCTCTATGCATCTGTATCTATCTCTTATCTCTCTTGCTCTCTCTCTTCCTCTCTTTCATCTATCTGTCAATATGGGCTCATGAATTTTTTTATCAAGGGATTACAATTATTTATTATCATTACATGCTTAACTGTTCTAGATATGAACCCTGAAAGCTTACTCCTTTGTCATTTTAACGTGTTCCCATAATTTTTGAGTACTTCCTTACTTCTGATAAGACATTTCAAACTTTTTTTGTACATTCCCCACTTCAGCCATGGACACAGCCATTTCTTCAAAAAGATCTGATTACTTTCAGTAAATAATCATATAAAGCAATATCTGAATTTTAATAATTTATATTTTTATTATGATTTTTACCAAATTTTTGATGTCCTCATTGAAAAGAGCTAGCATTTAATTTGGGAATGTATACAAATTGTTACAGGGGATAACTGATTGTTTTAACTACTTCTGAAAACATACCTTAACTGTCTTCCCTTATGGACTCAAATCAATTTCACTAAATTGAATAATAGCTTTGAAGAAAATGGTCTTGATATTATTCAGTAGTTTATTTTTAGGTAAAATATATATTGTAACCAGCACCCTATTACTGATAAAGTTTATATTATTTTCTTGCTTTTATTTCTGTTTAGAAAATTGCAGACTTTTGAACATTTTAATTTAGAGAGGAAAATTTTAAGAGTTTGGTTCCTTGTGTGAATAATGTGGTACCTACCTTGTATGAGCTTTTGACATCATTTCAAAAGCTTCTTTCAAAAACATTATAAAACTCTGTTTAAAAGACTAAAGAGGTAATACCCCAAAACATACAATCACAGATGATCATTGTTAATGCTTTGTATATATAGTTATACCTTTTTACTGTATAATCCACTTTTATATATATATATATATATATAATGAATTTTACCTATTTCTTTCATTTACAAACATATCAGGAATGATTTTCCATGTCAAAATATTTCTCTGCCTCATACTTTGAACAGCTGCATACTATTTCCTTGAATAAAAGTATTTTACTTTATTTAATATTTTATCTCCTCAAGTACATACAGTATAATATTTCAGTGATTAAATTTTATACATATATATGTTTTATTTTTTTCATGAATTCCTGTAATAAATTCTGAGACTGGAATGTGCTCAGTCAAATCAATCACTGTGTATGTATGCGTGTATCTCTGGTTGTCCAAAAATTAAACAAGCAAAAGTCCCTCATGTACAAAGACATCTCCCCAGTGGGAAAGGATGTCTAAGTTGACAGTCATGACTCTACAATCCTAAATCTACCTTTCCCATGTGGTTGTCCCACTCTTATGGCTTTTCCTATCATGCTGGCTCCCAAGGGGCCATTGATCCTCTTTAAACATTTTGGTGAAAGTCTGCTTAACACCAACTTCCTTTGGCTCATTCTTATCTCAGCTTGATATTAGATACTGAGCAGGAAGAAAAGTATTAAATGGAAATTAATATTCCACAAAGCTCAAGTACAACCTGACTTATAATGTGTACAGCTATTTGGTTACCAGGCTGAAATTCTCTCTTACTCTTATTCTCTTTCTCCACCTGCTACCTGAGCTATCTACCCTTTGAGAGATTTGACACAATTTTATACAAAATTTGTCCGTGTTTCTTCCTCCCGAGGTTCCATGTGGTTCCACGTGAAAGAAACCACTCTAACACCACTATTCAGATTTCCTTTCTGGACAGCTTTATATCTATATTATTAAGAATAAGAGATACTGATTTCTCATGTGGTATCTAATCTAGTGTTTTCTTCTCAATTCCAGTTTTTGGCTTGAGAAGAACTCCTGTTTTTCCTAGGTGATAACATCTGTAATTATTAGACTCTGTGTGTCAAAAAGAGGGAAAGGTTTTTACCTATACAAGTTAAATAATTACAAGTTAACAATATTTTAATATAATTAATACCATATCACTTTAAAATGTTGCATAAATATAATGCCGTTTTATCACACATGGCTTACAGTAAAGTTTCAATAGAACAGACAATGTATTCCCTCCCAGATAATTATGAGTTAATTCTCTTAAGATGATGGATATTATTTTAGTTCACACATTTTTTAATGTTTATGAGTATAGGATGAATTCAGTCATTTAAAATGCTGAGAATTATGGTATATCTTTTTGGGGGCTATCAGGTGTCAGTAAATGCAAATTCTCAGGCTGGTATATATTGAGTTGGAAAATGCATAGGAGTCATGCAAAAAGACCAGTGCAATTGCAAACTGTGCTTGTTACTCCTCTCATTGCATAATCCTGAAGGGGTGTTGCAGTTGGGTCATGGCCATCCTCTTTTGAGCCATTTTATTGCAGTTTACTACCAGTTACTATAAAGAGAAAAGTGGCAGCCTGCTTGGTCTTCTCTAGGCCCCATTATAAGGCTAATGACCTATAAAAGGGGTCTTTTCTACTCTTGGAATTAGAGTAGATTCATATGGTGAGGCTCTTCAGGCACCTATTAAATGTGTAGGCTTGGTGAAAAATAAAAGTTAAAAGAGATATTTCCTCACTATGAAGATATGGATAATCCTCAAGATAAAAATCAAAAATCAAAAGGTACTTATACCAAATGTCATTTATTTGAACTGAGACACCCTTTCACCAAATAATAAGTCTTAAGGGTAAGTCTTATATATCTTTATGTCTCATAATAACTAGTATAATTCTAGATGAAAAAAGCACTCAGGAAATGTTTGTTAAATGGATGATTGTCATTTTTAGTTCAAAAAATGCATACACTGAGTATCTTCTATTTGCCACTTTCAGTTAACCAAGACATGGCTTCTATTTTATTAGAAAAGTTCACAGTTAGGATTTGATCACTGGGAAATGAAACAGAGACAAAAATCATAGATCCTTTCACTTCCATAAATATGATTGCATTTGGGAGGGTTCTATATAAATGGGCATTAAGTTTGTGACATTGATTTTTGCTACAGTTGAAGAATATTTCTATATTACATAAAGTGGGAGATAGCAACATCTGTACTGCAAAATTCTTAGACACACTTGAACACAGAAAGCAATGTCTAACACATTTAATCTCTGAACAGAAAGGACAATAATACTGTTGAAGGTAATTCAGTCTATTAGTATTCAGTAGGAATATGTGTTTATCAGCTTTTTGGTCTAGTTATTTTTGTGCCTGAATTAATAAATCTTTTGATTTTCCTTTTTCATCACCATTATTACCATTTTGCGGTTAAAAAATAATCAGCATGAAAATAAAATTGAAGATAGCTTAAAACTCTTAAGCAGATACAGTACTGGAAGAGAGAAGAAAAGATCACAAAAATGATGCCAAAAACGTCACTTTCCCAATAGAGTAAATAAAATAATAACAGCTCAGATAACAAAAGGTTTACATGGTCAGTATGAGCAATTCTGTCTACCTGGGCAGTCCTGTAGCTCAGAATGTTTCTTGATCTATGCAGGTTATTTGTTTCTCCACCTCTTGTCAGAAGTGTTGGCACTCATTCTATCTTATCTGTGATAGGAAAGATATTTATATAAAATATTGTGATTTCAAATCTGATAATCATCACGACAGGGTGATAACCTAGGACGGTTGCAAAAAAATTAGATATATGGCAAACTTACCTCTTACATTGTTTCAGCAAAGATTTACTGTAACTGTTACTAGAATTTTATTTTCCATCAAGGGAGGCTTCCCTGGACATCAATATCTTCATTTAGGCTAGCTAATATATAAAGTCATTTTATTAATTTGGCTATTTCAGAGCCTTATTCAGAGACGACGCCTAGATATAGAGCCTTTCATTCTCTGAGCCCCTTTTCTTTGAGACAGCGGTGCTAGCCCAGACCGGCACCACTCAGTGACACTGGGAGGTGATTGTGAGAGAGATGCTGAGGGAGTGCAAGAGCCCTCCACCCACAGCAGAGTAGGCAGAAGTTCCCTAAAGTTGGGGAGGGAGACATCGGTGTCTATTATTCTGCCTACAATGTACAATATGAGTTGGAGGAAAGATCACCCAGGGATGTCGTTCTTGTCCACAGAGCCATGGTGGTGTCTGCCGCTGTCCTGTCCTATCTCACCTACCTGTATGGAAAACTACGTCCCAGGGTAAATTAATCTCCTCTGCACAAGGAGATATTAGCTCAGGATTTTCTCTCGAGAATCTTCTCTGACCTAGAATAAACCCCACAGAGGTGAGAAATGTACCTCTAAAATGAGTACAGAGTATCCTGCTCCCTCAGCAGCTTTCAGAGGATTAAATTCCAGATACAAGAGGAGTCGCTCATTGGAAACCCAGGAGCATAGGTTTTATTTTAGAATCAAATTTAAAACATTCTTGAGTTTCTATTGAGAATTCAAATTCCCAGAAAGATCATAAGATATAATACATTTTTGTCTTCTCTCTAAGGGGGAGGTGGAGGGAAACTCCTGAATTTTCTCTCTGGAAGAGAGCTAAGATTATGTTGAATTGTCCTTGGAGGAAAAATTCTAGGGAACAGTCAGAGCAGACGCTAGCATCATACTGTTTCTACACAGATTTTCAAATATCTCTAGGGTTATAAACCAGAGACAGATATCACAAATTACAGTACCCACACCCTTAAAATGATTAGTTTTATGAACTCATGCTCCTCTACAACCCCCGTGAAGGTATACATTTAGATGGTTGAGAGGTGGGTTTCCACGGAGACTGTTATGGCAACCCTGAGAGAGAACAGATCCCACAAGCCAAGGTGTATTTCTATCTGCAGTAAGGGTGGATAGATACAAATGAGGAAGGATTCTAATAGCCAAAAGCAAAAATTATTAAGCCCTTCTTTGTTTCAGGATATGTGCCAGATGCTTTATACTGACTACATAGTTTAATATCATCATTATCTTCATTTTACAGATGTGGAGACTGAAGTTATATTAAATATAAATTTAAAATAAATTATAATGTATAAATTATTAATATAATTACATATATTAATATATAATAAACATATAGTATACATACTTATATAAATAAATTATTTAAAAGATAAAGTTTTTGATTCTTTAAGTGGGAATCTCTGAGAACATTTCCAAGGGTCCATGGGATCAAAACTATTTCCACAATAATATTTAGACACTTTTTGCCTTTCTCGCTCTCACTCTCTTAGTGGAATTTTCCAGAAGCATCATGGCATGTGATATTGCCACACATAGAATGCAGAAGAAGATATAAAATCCAGCTGTTTTCTCTGTTAAGCCAAACATTTAAAAATTTTTCAAAAATGTAAAACATAGCTACTGTTTTCACTGTTTTTTGTTTTGTAAAAGATAGTTATTTTTCATAAAAATACACTATTTATATTATATAATGTAAATATTTCTAAATGAATTAAAAGTAAATGTTTAATAAATTCTCAGTTTCAATTTCTAACATGATACATATCAACAAAGATAACCACGTACATAAAATATGTTTGTATCCTCAGTAATTTTTAAGAGTTCAAAGGGGTCCTGACCAAAAAGTTAGATACCACTGAAGTAAATGATAGATTACCAATCTGGCAAGGGTCAGAGCTGGAAACAAATGAATTTTATGTGACACCAAAAGAGTTTTAGTTTTCTATTGCTGCTGCAACAAATTAACACAAATTTAACAGCTTAAAATAACACATCTATTACCTCACAATTTCCACTGGTCAGCAGTTCTGGTCCCAGTCAGCTGGATTCTCTGCACGTGTCTCACAGACTGAAATCGAGGGTTTGGCTGGATTTGCGATCTTTATCTGAGGTCCTTGCATGAGCCCAGCTTCATCTCACACCAGATATCTCCCTGACTTCCTCCACTAATACTAGATGGAGGAAGGCTCCATCTGCTGTTAGAAGGCTTACCTGACTGGGTCAAGCCCCAAGAGAACCTCCATATTTAACATTGACTGGTTTGCAAAATCCCTTCACAGAAGTACCCAGATTAGTGCTTGATTAAATACTGGGGGTAGGGGTCAGATATCTTAGGAGACCATCTTTAGAATTCTGCCTGCAGCACAAAGCCCTTCTTCATAACTGCTGAGCAGTGCATTCATTTTTTGGATCCTATATTTTTCCTCAGAAAGATGCATCTTGTCATGGCTATCTTTATTATCAGCCGCATATGTCTCCACAATTCCCACCCAAAATAATCATGACCCTCAATCCTAACTCAGAATGAAAAAATGTCTATTTCTGTCTTACTCTAAGTGATAGGATTAAAACATTTTAATTTCTTTTAATTCCCAAATTATAGGAATTTAATTGAGTTAACTCTTTTTACACAGCCCACCCACCTGGACCATGGCCTAGTCTCTCTTGCAGCAAAATGATCATATTTTTCTAAGCATTTACATTTAGAAGAGCATTTATATAACAGCTACAGGAATAGTTTAATACAATAGATACAGCAATAACATGAGTATACCTAACATTTGGAGGAGCGAGTGTAGGGTAGGGATAGCCTTGAAAAAACATGTATATCCTATAAAGCCATGATATACATTTTCATATTTTTGTACTAATTTGATTACTTGTTCCCCTTTGAGTTTGTAATAACCTTATGCAGAACTATTTAGTGTAGAAGTGAGCTGAATAAAGGTTAGCCAAACAAAGTTCTTCCTCAGGCCAGCCATCTTCCATTGGTATTAGATTCTGAGGCAGCTTTAACCCATCTCCCAATACATTTTATCATCAGTATCAGTATTATCATGTGACTTATTTAAATAAGGTAGTTGAATCTTAGCAACAAGCCAATATTACACTGTATTACAGTACAGGCTTGGTATAATTCAGTTTCATTACAGAACCAATCAGTAAGAATTAGAGGTCTTTGCTATGCCTTTCCAACAGATCTGGCCCTTGTCCATATACCAGATTATTATTGTGGACAGGTGTCATTACAATTAGCCATGATTCACTTACTTCTGGGTTTCAAGTCAGTTGGGGACAAAGCCAGTTACCCTATCTCACTTTAAAGACTCGTACTAAAACTAGTTTCTATTGTGGGCTGTTATGTAGTGGGGCCCACTTCTGTGCCTGCCCCACTGTGACAAGAAGGACATGGCGTTATTCAGACTAGTTTCTTTTCCTCCTAACCGTACTACAGATTATGTCTTCTTCTGATCTGTTCTTCATAGACAAGAGGGCAATCACAATGCATCAGTGAAAATTACAAATGCCTCCAGAGAAAAAGAATAAGTTCCAAGGTCAATAAGATCCCCATAAGTGTACCTCTTTGGCTTCAGCAGCTAGAATGGAGGGGCTCTGCCCCATAGTTACTTTGGTCTCCATCTGGATCAAAACAGTCAAGAGATCTTGGGTCAGAGCTGAGTCCTAGCAGTATCCAGCTTTATTTGTTGAATCTGTCTGACCCATTTCACTGAAATCTCATCATATTTTCAGGCTGACTCCTATCCCTTGCTTTTTTCCTAGAAAGAATTCCCTCTAATCTGTTCATTCTAGTTAAGAAAATCTTTTTTCTACTGGCTGTCATGCCTCATTAAAAATGAATTCAGCTTGTTCAGTGATGTCTAGATGGCCACCTATCTCTTTTACAGCCATTTTTTTGTTTTGTGGGGCAATCCACCATGCTTGTTGTTGCCATTGTGTACTAATAGCATGAATGCAGTTATGTATATGTTTTGCTACCTCACAATATTGGGTCCCACATATAGGGCTTGATAAGTAGCCTACCTAGATGTAATTTAGTATGAGTATGCCGTAAGTCCTCTTAGAATCTTCCTCCTGTCAGGGTAGGGTCATTTCCCATGAAATTCATACCCACTGTATGAAGTCTATGCTTTATTCCTGTCAGAAACCCATTGTCTTCTCCTATTCTGTTTAACAACTTTCCATCCACAAAAACGGAGGTGATGTGTACCTGTCCATAGCACACTATGGAGTGCTAGGAATGAAGCTGATATATTTTGTCCATTATAACCAAAGACCTTTCTACGCATTTGATCAAGATTTATAGTTACACAGTGATCCATCAGCTGAGAACTGTACAACACATGGTCCGATGGCCACAGGGAGAATGGTTCCCAGAAATTTCTTCCTAATGAGATCTTTTGCAGTAGAAGCAACCTGAAAAATAAAACTCAAAAGTTACTGCTATATAACTACAGTTCCATTCAGTCACCAACAATGGCTCCAACTTATAAGACCAACATGGTTCCCAGTGCAATGGCACTCAGGAGTAAGATAAAAGATAAAAACACAGGCCAAGAAGATGACAACTTAGTTCAGCCTAGTGTCAGCACAGGCCAGCTTGAGGAGACAGGATTTCACGGAAGCGGTCGATTCCATGAAGCCCACAGAAGGGCAGTCTCAGAAAGAGAACTAAATGGACCAGAGCCAAGAGGAAGCTTAACACCCAGGATGTGATGGCCAGGACAATGCACACTCTCCAGCTCATGGTGACAATGTAATGTAGGGGATGACAGATGGCCACATACTTGTCATAAGACATCACCACCAAAATCAGGCACTCTGTGTGAGCAAAGGCTAGATATAAAAATGTCTGCATAATGCAGGGAACAAAGAAAATGGTTCTTTTCTGACTCACAAGATTTGCCAGCATCTTGGGGACATTGTTGGAAGCACAGGACGTGCCAATGATGGCCAAGTGTGAGAGGAAGAAGTACATGGGGGTGTGAAGTCTTGAGTCTAAGCAGATAAGCCCCAGAATGACTCCATTTTCCAAAAGGGTAAGGGTACAGAAGAGAGAGAAAAGTCCAAAGAGGAAAAACTCCAGTGCTGGGTCAGCCTGGAATCCCAGCAGGGTGACTTCTGTGAGCCATGTCTGGTTGCCTCCCATGCTCCTGGGCAGAGACAGCCAGGCCCGCGTCCGCAGCAGGAAGGTCACAGCTGTAGGGAAATCAAGACACAAAATACTTACTGAATGTTACAAACTAACATTTAGAAATATATTACCTTGGATGGATTTCCTACAATTTATTTTTCAATATGTTGTTAAAACTAACTCTGTGTGCTCATATGAATCAGAAAAAATTCTCTTTGTATCAATGGAATAATAGGATATAGATAGATAGAGATAGACATACAAATGTAAAATTTATTATAGATAATAAAATATAACATAATAGGATACATTATTATATCTTTACCTAACAGAATACACATACACATGCACACATATGAAGTTTGGGAGAATTCAAGTATTCTGGCTTCCCTTCAAGGCTATGAGTCTTGATTATTAATGTAGTCAGAAGAGAGAGAACCCTGACAAACCATCTGCAATAAGAGGTAGCTTTATTTTCTAGACTTGCTTGTCTTCTCAGTCCAATACATGAAGTTATTAAGGTCCTCTGTTCTTTGCATGTTGCTTTGGCTTATGTATCCATTTACCTTCTCATTTGCTTTTCTATCCACTAATTTCAGATTTGAAAGCCCTTAGCAATGACTTCTCAGCTTTGTAGTGTCTTTAAACTTGGTAAGCCCCTCCTTTTCAGCAGCTGACTCATATTCCCTAGAAACAGCTTCTGGTACCTCTTTTCTACCTCCATTGCTTCTCAGAGTTTTACTTACTTTATCAGCACTTGATCCTGAAATTTAGGCATAAGTGAAAGAAATCTTTGGCTTCATGCAATGAATACATATACACAACGTATCTTAATTCAGTTAAATGTGATAATATTTCTGCAGCCTTTTCAAGACTTATTTAAAAAGGGAAAATGAATTTATAAGTGGGTACATTTAAAGATGATATCAATATTGTAATTGTATTTTGTTTGTGTGTTTTCTCTTTTCCCTTTAAAAAATAAAGAGACAAATCTCAGAGCTTTTCTTAGTTTCTGGTGTGAACAAATCTTTTGTCATCATGACATCTTCCCAGCTTTGGCAACTCCCATTGCCATCAAATCCCCTGAAGACCTCCCTTATCACCTGTTACCATGCTATCTACTGCTGTTCTGATGGATTTGGAACAGGTAACAGGAAGTGGGATCTGCTGAAGCATCCCTCCTGGGAGGTACCGGGGTCTATCCAGAGGAGAATGGTCATGAAAGGGATGGATGGCAACATCACGTTGAGAAGCCATGTGATCTGGTGCTGTCTCTTTACACTTTCCTCACATTTTTTTCCAGAAACAACCTGAACTATCTTTATTTTAAAATTAGGCTAAAGTTTCATGTCTAAAAGAAAAATTTTTAAATGATTTGTGTTTTCTTTCACTAAAAATTTATATCCTCAAGTTCTTGTTCTAAAATTGAGATTATTTATACAGAGTATTTTTAAACTAATGTTTTTGCTTCATATAATAAATATTTTTCATGTATTAAAATAATCTTTACAGATATTGTTTAAAATGAACACAATCTTCTATTATATCATAATTTATTTAGTTTCTTATTGTTGGAAATTCATGTCTATCATTTCTTTTATGTTTGGTAGCATTGAGATTAATAATCTTTCAAGCTAAAGTTTTGTCTATACTCTTGATTATTTCCTTAGGACATATTCTAAAAGTGAAATTGTGGATGCTAAAGATACAGACCTCTCAAAGCTTTTGATCCCATTGCCATCTTCCCTGCAGAAAATCTGTACCAATTTCTCCCTCTGACAGGGTGTGATAATTGTGTCTTTTTCCCACATGGTCATCAACTATGGATTATCAGATCTAACCTTTGCTAATTTGATATGTGAAAAATATTTTACAGTTTAAATTTATATTTCAAGAATTCCTTAACACATTTTCCTTGAGTAAATCACCTTTTCCAGGCTCTGTTCTAAGCTCTGGAGGAACATCAGTGAATAAGGTAGACATATTCCACGGGGAGAGAGATAATGAAGAATAGGGTGATATATTGTCCTCCATGCCTCACATTTTCATTTAGGGGAGAAACCTCTCTACCTCTGGAAGGAAACACTTTTCAGTATACCTGCCCCTCTCTGTCTTCCGACTTAAATGATTTGTGAAACAGGACAAGGAACTGAGGATGCCCCTTCTCTGCTCTCTTTTTGATCATATACACTTCTATCATTCAGGTTAAAGCCCATAGGAGCATATTATGTCCTTACTGGGGGTGGGGGTGGGCTAATGGTCGTGATTTTAATTTGGAGAGAAATTTTGTGAAAGACAGAAATGATGTATTCCAATAAACCTCACTGATAAAACATATATTTTTCATTTATACCCGATTCTTGGGTATATTTTTCAGTTTATTTTTTCAGACTAGGAGCAAGAAGAGGTCATGGTTAGTTACCATTTCTAAAACACAGGAGTAAACAAATAAATAAAATATTTGTTAATAGTCAAAAGTGCTATGAAGGAAACAAACAGGGAAAATGATAGAAAGTGACTTGAAGGGGACATCTTTAGATGGGATTGTCAGGAAAGGTCTTCCTAAATAGGAGACACATGGGTGGAATCTGAATGATAAAGGGGAGTCCACCCTGACAACAGCCAATGCAGACTGCTTCTTGCACAGGGAAGAGCAAAGGCAAAGTCCTGGGCGGAAAAGACTTGGTGAGTTCAGGGCACAGAAAAAATAATCCCATGTTCCTGAACCACAGTGACCAAGAGGTTGTAAATATTCATTGTTATCTTACTGATATTTTAAACAATTTGGAATTGACATAAAATTTATAAGTTGGAGATGGATTAAACTATTTGGCAATTTTTATAACATAGAATATTATACATATAATGAATAATGTATAATGAATTTTTATACGGTGATGAAAAATTTTCCACATAAAGTCAAAGCATGTGTACATAATATGATTTGATATATATTTCAAAATTAAACGTTATCTATAAACAAATGCCTTTGGGGTCTATTTGCATATATGTAGGAAGATTCTGTAATTTAAACATGAAACTGTTTACACTGATTATCTCTAGAGACTAGGATTATGCAGGGACTTATCTTTTGTATATATTGTATGGTTACTGTTTGTTTGTTTTTTAATAAACTTGTGCAGTATCAAAGAAAAAGACATTTTAAAAATCCCCTATGTAAGATAGAAGTAAAGTTGCACATTTTTCTTGCCCATTTGAGAGTAATACTCAAGAAGTTGTAACAGGAATGTCAAACCTGAGCAGATTTTCTTAGAGTTTCAAATGGGAGAAACAAGTCACCACATTACAAAAAATAATTAACATATGACAGGAAAGAGGAAATTGAAAACCTCAATCTCATTTTTGTTTATTGAGATTTTTTTCTGAATTGTCCTGATAAAGATCACGATCTTCCACTGACTAAAAAGTAGAAAAAGATTTCAAATCAAGTTGAAAATTACTGCAACATCCATCAAAATGTGAAGAGAGCACAAGAAAAGCAAAGTTCTAATGTTGCACTGGTGAAAAATACTGACACAATTGATCAGTGCCATGAAATTGCAAATTTCAGAGACATTTGCCCTCCTGCATGTGGACTTCTATGTCTACGCCTACATGGATTTGGAGTTTCTCTTAGAAGGAGGTGATCTCTTACACTAAGTTCCAAAGTCTTTGGTGGACACTTCACTAGAGCTCCCAAGAAACAGCAACAAATTATGGTCAGTAAATACCTTAACAAGTCATTCAAATATTAATGAACTGATTTTATTTGAGCCGATAGATATACTTTTGGTTTTTTATTAATGGATTTATTTTTAAACTCATGCAAGCAGAGCACAGTTAAAGGATATATATCTAACTTCTAATTAGCAGTTCTAATTATGAAATGGGAAACTGTCCAATTTTCTGGACAATACAAATTTAATGACAGAATGGAATTTGGCACTTTGGGGACACATCAATTATTATGTTAATAAGTCCATGAATCAATCTGAGTAGGAAGGCTCAGGGAGCTCTTAATCTAGAGGCATGGATATTTTGTAAATTTTTTAGGCTCTTTTTGAGTAAGTACATTCTGTCATCAAGGAAAGCAAGGAACAAAAGTAGTGACAGAAAATTAGATAATGACTTCAGAAAAAGTCTCATATGCATAGGTTTAGAGCTAAAAAAGACACAGGAAGCTGGAAAGACTAAATTTCTTTCCAAGGAGAATGTTGGAAGGAGTCATGGGAGACCTCCAGGAGGGGAAGTATGCGTAAGAAACAACAAGCAGGCTGAGTCAGGACCCGGGCCAGGGAAGCCTGTGTGGGCCTGAGATGGATCCTGGGAGAACAACAAGGGAAAAGTCCAGTGGGCTCAGCTGTGAAGTGAGCATCTGTGTTCCTACTGCATCCAGACCAGGGACCTAGGATAGTAGGCACAGGGGTGCTTCACTATCAAATATGCAAGTTTTTGTTGTTGTTGTTGTTGGTGGTGGAGATTTCTACACCACTTTATCATAAATGGACAAATCCATCAGGGAGAAAATCAGTACAGACCTAGTTGAATTCAACAACACCATCGACCAAATGGATATAATAAACATCTACACACTACTTCAGCAACAGCAGAATACACATTGTCTCAAGCTCACATGAAGTATACACAAAGACAAACCACATTCTGGGCCATAAAACACACTCTAACGAATTTAAAACGTCAGAAATCATATAAAGTCTGTTCTCAGACTGCAGCGAGGTCAAACTGGAAGTCAATAACAAAAACAAAGCTGGAAAATTCCAAAATACGTGAAGATTAAGCGGTTCAATTCTTTTTTTTTTTTTTGTAGTTTAAAAATTTTTATTTTTATTTATTTATTTATTTATTTATCCCTTTTTTCTCTTATTTTTTTTTAAATTTTTTTTTTCACACACACACACACACACACACACTGTATTTTATTTTTACAAGAGATAAATAGACTGACACCAAGCACTGTAAATGGATTACCACAACAAAAGCAACAATGATTGCAATTACCAAACATGAAACACACTTATACTATGTCATAATATTGACACTCAGTCCAATAATCCTCCACTGTAACAGCTCCTTTACTTTGCAGTGAAAATTGATTTGTATATTTTTTGCCTCTGAGTCCTTGTGGGATTTTTTTTTTTTTTAATTCAAACAGAAAGTCACAAAAATTATAATCATCCTCATCAGTTCACTCAGTCCCATGTAATTAATTTTTTTTTCATCTTGATCTTTTGTTAGCACTTTTATGAGTTCATCAGTTTTCCATTAGAGTTCTGAAAATGCTTATTCATTCAGTTCAGCAGTATAGTCAGTTACCAGAAACCTGTACTTGTTAGAGTCTTTTCCATGAATTCCTTGAAGATGAAACCCTTTTATAGGAACATATTTGCAAAAGCATCAGAGTACACCCAGAACTGTCTGTAAATGACAAAAGACTTAAAAATGACCACGGTTAAAGATTTGATGAAAGTTCATAATAATGCAATTGACAAGGAAATTTAGTTTTTTCTGAGATACACATTTTAAAATAATATCTAGAATTATGACTTATTATACCAGAACATATAAGGAATTTAGGAATTTCATGTAATGTCTGAAATATTTATATTAACATATTTCCATACAAATAACCCAAAGAAAGTTTAGTATTAGTTTTTTGTTTTTGTTTTTTTAATTTTTGAATTTTATTTTATTTATTTTTTTATACAGCAGGTTCTTATTAGTCATCAGTTTTATACACAGCAGTGTATACATGTCAATCCCAATCGCCCAATTCATCACACCACCACCCCACCCCCCCGCAGCTTTCCCCCCTTGGTGTCCATACATTTGTTCTATACATCTGTGTCTCAACTTCTGCCCTGCAAACCAGTTCATCTGTACCATTTTTCTAGGTTCCACATACATGTGTTAATATAGGATATTTGTTTTTCTCTTTCTGACTTACTTCACTCTGTATGACAGTCTCTAGATACATCCACGTCTCAACAAATGACCCAATTTCGTTCCTTTTTATGGCTGAGTAATATTCCATTGTATATATGTACCACATCTTCTGTATCCATTCGTCTGTCAATGGGCATTTAGGTTGCTTCCATGACCTGGCTATTGTAAATAGTGCTGCAATGAACATTGGGGTGCATGTGTCTTTTTGAATTACGGTTTTCTCTGGGTATATGCCCCATAGTGGGATTGCCAGATCATATGGTAAGTCTATTTTTAGTTTTTTAAGGAACTTCCATACTGTTCTCCATAGTGGCTGTATCAATTTACATTCCTACCAACAGTGCAAGAGGGTTCCCTTTTCTCCACACCCTCTCCAGCATTTGTTGTTTGTAGATTTTCTGACGATGCCCATTCTAACTGGTATGAGGTGATAGCTCATTGTAGTTTTGATTTGCATTTCTCTAATAATTAGTGATGTTGAGCAGCTTTTTATGTGCTTCTTGGCCACCTGTATGTCTTCTTTGGAGAAATGTCTATTTACGTCTTCTGCCCATTTTTGGATTGGGTTGTTTATTTCTTTAATATTGAGCTGCATGAGCTGTTTATATATTTTGGAGATTAATCCTTTGTCCATTGATTGGTTTGCAAATATTTTCTCCCATTCTGAGGGTTGTCTTTTCTTCTTCTTTATGGTTTCCTTTGCTGTGCAAAAGCTTTTAAGTTTCATTAGGTCCCATTTGTTTATGTTTGGTTTTATTTCCATTACTCTAGGGGGTGGATCAAAAAAGATCTTGCTGTGATTTATGTCAAAGAGTGTTCTTCCTATGTTTTCCTCTAAGAGTTTTATAGTGTCTGGTCTTACATTTAGGTCTTGAATCTATTTTGAGTTTATTTTTGTGTATGGTGTTAGGGAGTGTTCTAATTTTATTCTTTTACATGTAGCTGTCCAGTTTTCCCAGCACCACTTATTGAAGAGACTGTCTTTTCTCCATTGTATATCCTTGCCTCCTTTGTCATAAATTAGTAGACCATAGGTGCGTGGGTTTATCTCTGGGCTTTCTATCTTGTTCCATTGATCTATGTTTCTGTTTTTGTGCCACTACCACATTGTCTTGATTACTGTAGCTTTGTAGTATAGTCTGAAGTCCTGGAGTCTGATTCCTCCCGCTCCGTTTTTTTCCCCCAAGACTGCTTTGGTTATTTGGGGTCTTTTGTGTCTCCATACACATTTTAAGATTTTTTGTTCTAGTTCCATAAAAAATGCCATTGGTAATTTGATAGGGATTGCATTGAATCTGTAGATTGCTTTGGGTAGTATAGTCATTTTCACATTATTGATTCTTCCAATCCAAGAACATGGTATATCTCTCCATCTGTTGGTATCACCTTTAATTTCTTTCATCAGTGTCTTATAGTTTTCTGCATACAGGTCTTCTGTCTCCCTAGGTAGGTTTATTCCTAGGTATTTTATTCTTTTTGTTGCAGTGGTAAATGGGAGTGTTTCCTTAATTTCTCTTTCAGATTTTTCATCATTAGTGTATAGGAATGCAAGAGACTTCTGTGCATTAATTTTGTATCCTGCAATGTTACCAAATTCATTGATTAGCTCTAGCAGTTTTCTGGTGGCATCTTTAGGATTCTCTATGTATAGTATCATGTCATCTGCAAACAGTAACAGTTTTACTTCTTCTTTTCCAATTTGTATTACTTTTATTTCTTTTTCTTCTCTGATTGCCGTGGCTAGGACTTCCAAAACTATGTTGAATAATAGTGGTGAGAGTAGACATCCTTGTCTTGTTCCTGATCTTAGAGGGAATGCTTTCCGTTTTTCACCATTGAGAATGATGTTTGCTGTGCGTTTGCCATATATGGCCTTTATTATGTTGAGGTAGGTTCCCTCTGTGCCCACTTTCTGCAGAGTTTTTATCATAAATGGGTACTGAATTTTGTCAAAAGCTTTTTCTACATCTATTGAGATGATCATATGGTTTTTCTCCTTCAATTTGTTAATATGGTGTATCACATTGATTGATTTGCATATATTGAAGAATCCTTGCATCCCTGGGATAAATCCCACTTGATCGTGGTGTATGATCCTTTTAATGTGTTGTTGGATTCTGTTTGCTGTATTTTCTTGAGGATTTTTTCATCTATATTCATCAGTGAAATTGGTCTGTAATTTTCTTTTTTTGTAGTATCTTTGTCTGGTTTTGGTATCAGGGTGATGGTGGCCTCATAGAATGATTTTGGGAGTGTTCCTTCCTCCGCAATTTTTTGGAAGAGTTTGAGAAGGATGGGTGTTAGCTCTTCCCTAAATGTTTGATAAAATTCACCTGTGAAGCCATCCGGTCCTGGACTTTTGTTTGTTGGAAGATTTTTAATCACAGTTTCAATTTCAGGGCTTGTGATTGGTCTGTTCATATTTTCTGTTTCTTCCTGGTTCAGTCTCGGAAGGTTGTGCTTTTCTAAGAATTTGTCCATTTCTTCCAGGTTGTCCATTTTATTGGCATATAGTTGCTTGTAGTAATCTCTCATGATCCTTGTATTTCTGCAAGGTCAGCTGTTACTTCTCCCTTTTCATTTCTAATTCTATTGATTTGAGTCTTTTCCTTTTTTTTCTTGATGAGTGGCTGTTTATCAATTTTGTTTACCTTCTCAAAGAACCAGCTTTTAGTTTTTGATCTTTGCTATCATTTCCTTCATTTCTTTTTCATTTATTTTTATCTGGTCTTTATGATTTCTTTCCTTCTGCTAACTTTGGGATGTTTTTGTTCTTCTTTCTCTAATTGCTTTAGGTGTAAGGTTAGGTTGTTTATTTGAGATGTTTCTTGTTTCTTGAGGTAGGATTGTATTGTTATAAACTTCCCTCTTAGAACTGCTTTTGCTGCATCCCATAGGTTTTGGGTCGTTGTGTTTTCATTGTCATTTGTTTGGTATTTTTTGATTTCCTCTTTTATGTCTTCAGTGATCTCTTGGTCATTTAGTAGTGTATTGTTTAGCTTCCATGTGTTTGTATTTTTTACATTTTTCCTTTAATTGATGTCTAGTCTCATAGCGCTGTGGTTGGAAAAGATACTTGATACGATTTCAATTTTCTTAAATTTACCAAGGCTTGATTTGTGACCCAAGATATGATCTATTCTGGATAATGTTCCATGAGCACTTGAGAAGAAAGTGTATTCTGTTGTTTTTGGATGGAATGTCCTATAAATATCACTTAAGTCCCTCTTATTTAATGTATCATTTAAAGCTTGTGTTTCCTTATTTATTTTCATTTTGGATGATCTGTCCATTGGTGAGAGCAGGGTGTTAAAGTCCCCTACTATTACTGTGTTACTGTTGATTTACCCTTTTATGGTTGTTAGCATTTGCCTTACGTATTGAGGTGCTCCTATGCTGGGTGCAAAATATTTACAATTGTTATATCTTCTTCTTGGATTGATCCCTAGATCATTATGTAGTGTCCTTCTTTGTCTCCTGTAATAGTCTTTATTTTAAAGTCTATTTTGTCTGATATGAGAATTGCTACTCCAGCATTCTTTTGATTTCCATTTGCATGGAATATCTTTTTCCATCCCTTCACTTTCAGTCTGTATGTGTCCCTAGGTCTGAAGTGGGTCTCTTGTAGATAGCATATATACAGGTTGTGTTTTGGGATCCATTCAGCCAGTCTATGTCTTTTGGTTGGAGCATTTAATCCATTTACATTTAAGGTAATTATTGATATGTATGTTCCTATTACCATTTTCTTAATTGTTTTGGGTTTGTTATTGTAGGTCTTTTCCTTCTCTTCTGTTTCCTGCCTAGAGAAGTTCCTTTAGCATTTGTTGTAAAGCTGGTTTGGTGGTGCTGAATTCTCTTAGCTTTTATTTATTTATTTTTTTTTTTTTTTAAACTTGAGGAATAGGATCTGCAGCTTGGAAAAAATCCTGGATTTGATAGTGGAGCACTTTTTTTTTTAATTGATTTATTTATTTTTATTTATGGCTGTGTTGGGTCTTCGTTTCTGTGCGAGGGCTCTCTCCAGTTGTGGCAAGCGGGGGCCACTCTTCATCATGGTGCACGGGCCTTTCACTGTCGCGGCCTCTCCCGTTGCGGAGCACAGGCTCCAGACGCACAGGCTCAGTAATTGTGGCTCACGGGCCCAGTCGCTCCACGGCATGTGGGATCCTCCCAGACCAGGGCTCGAACCCGTGTCCCCTGCATTAGCAGGCAGATTCTCAACCACTGCACCACCAGGGAAGCCCTTCTCTTAGCTTTTGTCTGTAAAGGTTTTAATTTTTCCGTCAAATCTGAACGAGATCCTTGCTGGGCAGAGTAATCTTGGTTGTAGGTTTTTCTCTTTCATTACTTTAAATATGTCCTGCCACTCCCTTCTGGCTTGCAGAGTTTCAGCTGAAAGATCAGCTGTTAACCTTATGGGGATTCCCTTGTATGTTATTTGTTGCTTTTCCCTTGTTGCTTTTAATATTTTTTCTTTGTATTTAATTTTTGATAGTTTGATTAATATGTGTCTTGGCGTGTTTCTCCTTGGATTTATCCTGTATGGGACTCTCTGTGCTTCCTGGACTTGATTGACTATTTCCTTTCCCATAATAGGGAAGTGTTCAACTATAATCTCTTCAAATATTTTCTCAGTCCCTTTCTTTTTCTCTTCTTCTTCTGGGACCCCTATAATTCAAATGTTGGTACGTTTAATATTGTCCCAGAAGTCTCTGAGACTTTCCTCAGTTCTTTACATTCTTTTTTCTTTATTCTGCTCTGCAGTAGTTATTGCCACTATTTTATCTTCTAGGTCACTTATCCGTTCTTCTGCCTTAGTTATTCTGCTATTGATTCCTTCTAGAGAATTTTTTTTAACTTATTTATTTTTATTTATTTATTTTTTTTATGGCTGTGTTGGGTCTTCATTTCTGTGTGAGGGCTTTCTCTAGTTGTGGCAAGCGGGGGCCACTCTTCATTGCAGTGCGCGGGCCTCTCACCATCGCGGCCTCTCTTGTTGCGGAGCACAGGCTCCCGACACGCAGGCTCAGTAACCATGGCTCACGGGCCCAGTTGCTCCGCAGCATGTGGGATCTTCCCAGACCCGGGCTTGAACCCATGTCCCCTGCATTGGCAGGCAGATTCTCAACCACTGCACCACCAGGGAAGCCCCCTTCTAGAGAATTTTTAATTTCATTTATTGTGTTGTTCATCATTGTTTGTTTGCTCTTTAGTTCTTCTAGGTCCTTGTTAAACGTTTCTTGCATTTTCTCCATTCTATTTCCAAGATTTTAGGTCCTCTTTACTATCATTATTCTGAATTCTTTTTCAGGTAGACTGCCTATTTCCTCTTCATTTGTTTGGTCTGGTGGGTTTTTACCTTGCTCCTTCATCTGCTGTGTATTTCTCTGTCTTCTCATTTTGCTTAACTTACTGTGTTTGGGGTCTCCTTTCTGCAGGCTGCAGGTTCATAGTTTCCGTTGTTTTTGGTGTCTGCCCCCAGTGGGTAAGTTTGGTTCAGTGGGTAGTGTAGGCTTCCTGGTGGAGGGGACTGGTGCCTGTGTTCTGGTGGATGAGGCTGGACCTTGTCTTTCTGGTGGGCAGGACCACATCCGGTGGTGTGTTTTAGGATGTCTTTGACCTTATCATGATTTTAGGCAGCCTCTTTGCTAATGGGTGGGTTTATGTTTCTGTCTTGCTAGTTGTTTGGCATAGGGTGTCAAGCACTGTAGCTTGCTTGTCGTTGATGTGGAGCTGGGTCTTAGCGTTGAGATGGAGATCTCTGTGAGAGCTTTCGCCATTTGATATTGCATTGGTCCGGGAGGTCTCTGGTGGACAAATGTCCTGGATTCGGCTCTCCCACCTCAGACGCTCAGGCCTGATACCTGGCCGGAGCACCAAGGCCCTGTCAGCCATTGCTAGTGTTGGAGGGTCTCCTGCAGAGGCGGGGGGTGGCTTTGGCTCACCGTGGGGACAAGGACACTGGCAACAGAAGTTCTGGGAAGTACTCCTTGGCATGAGCCCTCCCAGAGTCTGCCATTATCCCCACCAAAGAGCCCTTGTTGGGTGTTTTTAAGGAAACCATCAAATTCTCCTGTTACCTCTCAACTGCTAAACATTTGGTAGAGTGCTTAGTTGACAGAGAAGTATTTCTCAAAGTATGGTCCAAGGACCTCCAGCATGAGAAGAGTACTTCACTCTTTATACGGAAGCTAAAAGCACTTTGCAAACTCTAAAGCTGAAAGTAAAGGTAAGACGCTATTTTTAAAATAAAATATTTTATGCATGCAAAGAACTTTAGAGACCATAGTGTCCAAAGGTGTCAATTTAAAGATGAGAATACTGAAGCTGTAAAAGGTATGATTTCTTGAAGACTAAAGGCAGATTTAAGATAATAATCCAGGCATCTCGAATCTAGTGTATGCAAAATGTAATGGTTAGTTTTCTTCTCCTTGTCTTACCTATCACAGTAAGTTGTATCACTGCACCCTCAAGTTACTCAAGTGAGAAATGGAATCACTCTTGATTCTTCTTCCTCTTCAAAAAGTGTCTTAATTCTGTTCACTTCTCTCCACCGTCAGTGCCACCACCATAGTCCACAGTCTATTAGGGGGGTTAGTTCCTGGATAAGAAGAGAGGAGAGGTTTGAGCCTCATAGTTATAATGGCCTTAAATGCATATATTTAGCATTACTTCCAAATTGAATAGTGTAAACAGATATAAATTCATTACATCAACCTATATTTATTGTATAACCTTCAATTCTCATCCTATTACTGGACCATGCTGCCTATAAAGTACTATAAATAATATTTTATTATCCTATAATTACCTTATCTCTAAGAGATAAGGTAAGAGATTTTGTTATTTTTGTGTATTAAAAGCATTAATTAGTTATATGAAAACACTTCATCTGTGCCTTTCTTAACCTCTGTGAGGCTTTATTCTAGTCAGGGCCAACCAAACCCACAAAACTAATGTAAAGTCACTTAACTTGGCCTCTGGCTTCCATTCCTACCTCAACACAAGCCTTTCTCTACATAGTAACAATTATCCTTTGAAAATGCAAAACATATTACATATGTCTCCTACTTAAGAATCTATAACATCCTCTCTTTGGACATCATAAAACCAAATTCCTTTCAAAAGTTTTGAAAGAGATAAATGGTCTGGCCCTTCCTCCTTCTTAAACCACATCTCTTGTTATCCTTCTCTTTGATTAGTGAGTTAAGCCCACACTGGGCCTAGAAGAAGTTCTAGATCATATCAAACTCTTTCCAGCCTTGGGATTTTTTCACTCACTGATCCCTATACCAGAAGTATGCTCTCGGTTTAATGATCACTTGTCCCCTTCTACCCCAACCACACTTCTATTATCTACTCAAGAGCACAGGTCACAAACTACAATTCTTATGCCTTTCCATTGTTTGCATATATCTAATTGTTAGTGACAGTGCTGTGCTCTTCGCAGTACATCAGAGCATACCTGACATTGACCCATCTCACCACTGGCAGTGTTTTAATCTCGATCATCTGATTATGTTGATATCTGCCAGGTTTCTCCACCATAGACTCCTGATTTTCCCTTTGTAGTTATAGAGTTTTGTAGGAGATATTCTGACATTGTACCAACATTTTGATATTTATGAGAACTTTATCCACCAGGTTCAGCCTCAATTGATGACTTCTGTCTAAATCAATCAGCATTATAATGGTCACCAAATGACAAGTTTCTACTTCTATCATTTATCCTACATTTATGAATTATAATTCTACTAAATAAGAGCATACACATCTTTCATTATTTTATTGGTAATTTATTTGTTTATATCAGTATGGACTCATGGATCCATATTTTACTCAGCAGACTGTAATCTGTTACTTTCATTTTTTGTTTTTATTTGGCCAATAAGAGTTCCTTCAAGGTGACATCCCCACTGTTTTTTTGAGTATTTTCTTATTTCTGGTATAAAAGATGTTACAGACTGATGAATGGATAAAGAAGATATAATACACATACATACACACAATGGACTATTACTCAGCCATAAAAAAGAATGACATCCTGCAATTTGCAGGGACATGGGTGGACCTAGAGAGTACTAGGCTAAGTGAAGTAAGTCAGAGAAAGGCAAATATCATATGGTTTCATTTATATGCGGAATCTAAAAAATAAAACAAGTGAACAAAAGAGAAACAGTTAAAGATACAGAGAACAAACAGGTTGTTGCCAGAAAAGAGGGGGAGAGTTATGAATGAAATAGGTGAAGGAAAGTAAGAGGTCCAAGCAGGGGGATGTAATGTATAATGTGGGGAATATAGTCAATAATAAGGTAGCATTTTTGTATGGTGATGAAGGTGGTCAAAATGTACAGACTTCCAGTTACAAGATAAACAAGTACTCGACATGTAATGTATCTATCACAACATGATAAATATAATACTGCTGTAGGTTATACACAAAAGTTGTTAAGAGAGTAAATCCTAAGAGTTCTCATTACAAGAAAAAAAAAGTTTTTTTCTATTTCTTTGATGTATCTGTATAAGATGATGGATGTTCACTAAACTTATTGTGATCATCATTTCATGATGTATGTCAGTCAAAGCATTATGTGGTACACCTTAAACTTATACAGTGCTGTATGTCAATTATATCCCAATAAAACTGGAAGGGAAAAAAAGACATTAAAGGCTCTTCTTGTACTTTTTTTTGAATCTTACCCTAGAATTAGCCATTTCTTCAGGAAGCCCTGTAACTTTTAGTGGAGATGAGTATTTAAAAACCAAGATCTGAGCTCTCAGTGTGTTCACTGCCAGTAGTGTGTCAGTATTTCTAAGCCCTCTAGGCCAGCAAACAGGGGTAGGAAATAAATGTATTTACATACTTACATACACACACTTACCTATAAACATACATCTATAACTACTTCTGTATTAATATATTTCAAAGCATGGTTTTACATAAAATGATCAATTGTACTTCATCAAAATTAAAAACATCTGTTCTTTGAAAGACACCATTAAGAACATGAAAAGGCAAACCAGAGAGCTGAATAAAATGTTTAGAATACATATCTAACAAAGGACTTCTATCTAGAACATATAAAGACCTCTAAAATTTAATAAGAATACAAACGACCCAAATAACAAATGGGCAAATGGCTTGAACAGATACTCCAAGGAAGAGAATATAAAAAGGGTCAATAAGCACATTAAAAGATGTTCAACATCATCAGTCATCAGAGAAATACATATTAAAACAATGAGATACCACAATATACACATTATAATGGTTAAAAATTAAAACCCAACTGTAATGAAAATGTTGAGCAACTGAAATTTTCATATATTGTTGGTGGAAACAACTATTTTTCAGTGCCAAATAAAGTAAAATATACTTTTACATGGTGAAGTATGTAAATACTTCGACATTTTCCAAAGAGAATGAAGTCACACAAAGATATGTACACAAATGTTCAGTGCTGCTTTTAAAAAAATAGCAAAAACTAAAAACAATCCAAATATTAACCGACAGTTGAATGGATTTTTAAAATTTTGATATATCCATACAATGGAATGTCATTCAATAAAAATAAATGAACTGCTAATACATGCATTAACATGGATGAATCAAAAACATGACAAGTAAAAGAAGATTAAAAAGAGTATATTCTGTGATTGCATTGATATGAAATTGTATAACAGGCAAAACTAATCTACAGTGGCAGAAATCTATAGTGGCATATCAGAGGATAGGGCAGAGGATAAGAGGGCATAAATCCACTGAAAAGGGATACCAGGAGAGTTCTCTGAGTGATGGAAATGATCTAAATTTTGATTGTGTTGATTTGTCATGACTCATTGGACTGTACTCTTAAAAGAAATACACTTGTGTGTAAATTATTCCTCAATGAAGTTGACTAAAAAACAAAAAAGTTCACACTGATTGCTCCATTTCAATCCTACTCTCTCTGGGTGCTTTCTACCCTATTACCATTTTACAGTTGTGAGTACCTTTTCCAGTTGCAAGTCCTCAAATTATTTCCTTACTTGGTCAATCAATTACTTATTTGCTCAATGCATCCAATCTCCAAACCATGCTACTTCCACAATCCAGTACATGTACACAGAATCCTGAAACATCACCCCACCCACAACCATACAGCTGGCCAATTGCTGATTTCTTCTTATAGGAAAAGAAGGTGGGAAAGATAGAAATATTTTATTATTGCATTTTATAGTTTTATTCTCTTTTCTTCATTATATCTGTTTCCATTGATTTCTTCTTTTCTTTTTGCATTTGTCTCTCATTGGAAAAATCCATACATGGAGTTTTTACATAGGGTTACAGATGGTCCAGCTAGCCATTTTGTTGAGATTTTCTCAAATATAAATGTCTCCTGGGCTCTTTGGTTTATCCAATGAATTCTCTAACCCCTTGTCGAATTGTGAGCAGGAGGTGTAGAATGCACCTGAGTGTGAGAGAATGAGGTGCAGGGAGAGTAACGGGGCTCACCTTCTCACCCTTCGGTACTCAAACTTTCACTTAATTCCTCTGTTTGCAGACCCAAGCTTCACTGGCTCCTGCTTTGTCTGGGACACCAGAATTTAAGGCTTCTAATCTTCAGGTTTTCCATAGAATGAGATCTTTTAAATTGTATGGGCTCATTTAAATTAAATGTGCTCTTGCCCAGGGTGAGATGTTACCTAGCTGTGTAGGGATGGTGCAGAAGTCAGAAGATCCAACCACTGTAATAACAGACTTTCATTTTATCTCCATTTCACCCTTTGGGTACCCCAACCCTCCGCTGTTGCTAGTGTCCTCAAGTCTCTAGCCCCTAAAGGGCTCTGAGAGGTAATTCATCTTACTTCTTAATGGTTTCCCCTTCTGCATGCTTGTTACTTGGTTGCTTCCTCTCTGATATGTTCGTTATCATCCCTCCACGTACTTTTCTTATATTTTTTAATGCTGCAATTTCTCTTGTTTGCTTATGTCTCCTCTGCCATTCTATTTGTTCTTGAGGATTATACCTTTTGCTCTATTGCTATATCAGTGGTATCTTAGAAGGGAGAAAAGATACACATGTATGATCAATCTTCCTTGCTCTAAAAGAGTACTTATCACTTAAATTTTTTTATTTCTATCAAGTAATTCTTCACCCTAAGAATTCTCTCTCTCTAAAGTAAATTGAATTTAATTCATCGAAATTTTTACACAAGAAAATAACCCTAGCATATTCAGGAAAATCTTTTGACTACTAGTAGTTTGCTGGCTTATTTTTTTCGAGAGGTATTTGAGAAATGGGGAAATTATTTACGTTTACATAATGGTCTAAATCCTCTTTATTAAATTCCATCAGAGATATCATGTCAATGTCTCTCCTGCCTGGACTGTCTATAATGAATTGAACTCATCCCAGGTTCTTCTTCCATTTACCTTAATCCCAGCGCTGTTCCACTGGTATGTTTGATAGGTGGTTAAGTATGAAAATCAGTGTAAATGCAAGGTCAAAGAACTCAGAAGAATTGGGCACATCAGCAATAAATTTCAGTCCTTTCCATTACTTGCTTCATGCACCCAAACTGACTTCTACAAATGAGTTTAAATTAAATGGTCTTCATCATGAATTGTTTGATTGGTTCAATTACATGTCCAATCTGCTTTGTGCATGTATAAGCATATATATATATTTTTTTTCTTTGTTGATTTCTTGGGGATGAGGGGATCACCTGACACACCCATCAGGTTAATTAAAGCCCTGAGGTAGCCTGAGTCTGGGAATAGAGTTGGTGAGTGTGTGCTTACGCTCCCCACTGTAGATCTGGTGAGCGCTGTAGGTCCTCCAGTTGCCAGCCAATAAGACAGAGGCCCAAAGTCTGTACTCAAATATGAAACTAATTGGAAGAGTCTCACTTATCAGTGACTTATTAAAGACTTCCAAAGTACTCTCCCCCACTTCCTCCCTCCCTCAGTGACTGCAAATGAACTTGGAGAGATTCTAAGTTACAAGGTGTGTGCACCTCTGAGCCTGCCCAGGGAAATCACCGTTAGGGTTTCTTGGAAGTTTTCATGCCCTTACTCCCCAAGAGCTCCTGCAACTTTAGTTAGTTCTCTACAGAACCTCAAGGCTCAGGAGCCTTTTAGAGAACTCATTAAAAAGACACAGCTGGAAAGTTGCCTCAGGCATCTTGGCGGAGATGAAAAAAAAAACTTTTATTTAATTGATCTCGAAGGAATAGAAACTATTTCAGGATCTAAAACTAGGTGTCAGAAAAAATCTCCTTGTGGAGTTCATTAAAACGTTGCCACTATTAATTACAGCAACAGAGCTCTCATCAGGCAGTTGCTCAAGAAAGCATGCGGGCACTTGGCCTTTTGGGAAAAAGTCCTGGCTGCTCAGCAGTGGGGCCCCAGAGTTAAGGTTTAAGTGGAGTGTGGGGATACCCTCCTTGGAGACTGGGGCTCCAAGTGTCTTATCAATGGATTGAGCTCTTTTCCTATCCACACATTTAGATAAGAGAATAATAAACCAAATAACTGCAATATACTCCAGGTACACTGTTAAGGGCTTTATATGAATTATTGTGAATTATCAAAATGATATTTTAAAGTAGATGTTTATTACCTTCCTGTTTATAAAAGAAGCAAGTTCCATCAAGTTAAATAACTCATCCAAGGCCATAGAAGTGACAGCCCCCAAATTTAAAAATGATTCTGAAGCCTTTTCCATTTTTCTGCTAATAGACTCTAGTATGGACTCAAGCACAGTCTCTCTAGACCATCTCATAGTCTCTAGTTCAGCTACTCAAACAGCTGCCCTGTATATTTTTTCTTAGCAACAGCAAGGAAGACAAAACAAAGCAACATTAATGGAAAATATGATGATAACCCCAGGTCTAACTCAACCATCTCCTTGCCATATATTCCATTTATACACATTTGCTGATATGCTACAATAGAATTGTCTCAGTAGATTGATACCAAATCGATGGCAAATTATTCAGCCCTCTTAGTTCTTCTGTAAGCCTTAACTAAGGCTCAAGGCATGGGGGAATGCTTGAGGTTAATGAGCTACAGTGTTTGTCTGGGTCCTCTAAGAAGCAGGTGCCAAGACAAGATTAGATGTGCAAGGGATTTACTGGGAAAACACCATGAGGGAAAATGAGGGATCCAGTGAAAGCCTGAAGAGCCATTTGATGCTGGTCTGATCCACCCTTTCTTCTATTACTCTCAGCTGTTTTCACTTTTTTTCTCACCCTACTTATACTTCATGTTCCATCTCTTTAACAACGTTTTTAATAAATAATCTAAATCCCGTTGTCCTTTCTCTGAAATTGCCTGGGAAAGACACTGTTCTTGGATCCATCCCACTCTTTTACTGTCTTTCCCTTCAGACTCAGGCTGAGCACTGCTGAAAAAATATGATCTTAGATATTTTTATCTAAAAATCTCAAAACAGGGGGACTTCCAGCTTTAGTAATGGGATATGTCTTAGTCTCTTTGGGCTGCTGTAACAAAATACCATCGACTGAGTGGCTTATCAACAACAAGTATGTATTTCTCACAGTTCTGAAGGCTGGGAAGTCCAAGATGATGGTGCCAGCAGTTTTGGTGTCTTGTGGGGCCCTGATTTATGTGTCATAGACATGTGCCTTCTCACTGTGTCCTCACATGGTGGAAGGGACTAGGGCATTCTGTGGCATCTTATACGGCCACTAATCCTAATCAGGAGGTCTCAGCCCTCATGACCTAATCACCTCCCAGGCCCCCACCTCCTAATACCATCTTCTTGGGGATTAGGATTTCAACATATGAATTTTGAGGGGACACAAACATTCAAACCATAGAAACATTTGACATTTCCACCTTCTCTTCCTTGAAGTTCTCCATAAACCTCAAAGACAATAAAAAACAAAAATTACAAACTCTATTTTAGAAAAACTAAGGTCATCCTTTTGTTATTTTATAACTTTATTGAAGTATTATTGAAGAATAATAAACTGCACATATTTAAAGAGTGCAATTTAATGAGTTTTGACATATGCATGCACCCATAAATAGCACCACAATCAACATCACCCTCAAAAGCTTCCTTTGAAATCCATCCGTCATCGCACCTCATTCCCACTTAATCTCAACTTTGTTTTCTGTTACTATAGATTAATTTATATTTTCTAGAGTTTTATCTGAAAAGAGTCATACAGTATATATTCTTCTTGATAAAACTTTCTTCATTCAGCATAATTATTCTGAAATTTGTAGGTGTGGTTGCTTGTATCAATAGTTTATCTCTTCGTATTGATACACAGTATTCTGTTGTATGGATATACTATAATTTGTTTATCCATTCACTTACTGATGGACATTTGTTGATGGACAATTCTGGCTACAAATAAAGATGCTATGAACATCTGTGTGCAAATATTTGTGAGGATCAATGCTTTCACCTCTCTTGGGCAATGACTGGGCTGTATGGTAGGTATATGTTTAAAATTTTAAGAAACTATCAAACTGTTTTCCAAAGTGGTTGTGCTATTTTACATTTCCACTACCACATGATGAGAGGTCCAGCTTCATCAACACTTTGGTCAATTTTTAAATTTTTGTCGTTCTAATAGTTGTATATTACTATCTCATTGTGGTCTTAATTACCATTTTCCTAATAATTAATAGTATGCAGTAATTTCCTTCGTGCTTATTTCCTACATGTATATATTTCTGTGAAGTGTATATTCAAATCTTTTGCTTACTTTGTTGGGTCATTTGTCTTATTACTGAACTGAGGAAATTCTTTACCTAACACAGATACACGTTTTTTGCAAATATTTTCTCCCAGCTTATAAGCTGCTTTTTCATTTTCTTTATACTGCATTTTGAAGACTAAAATGTTTCAATTTTTATAAAGTCCAATAATCAATATTTCCTTTTATAATTTGTTTTTTGGATATTATTTTAGAAATCTTTGCTAACCCAATATCACTAAATTTTCTCACATTTTCTTCTGAAGTTTTAATAACTTTACCTGTTACATTTAGAGCTATAATACATTTTGGATTAATTTCTATATGTGATGAGAGATAAGGGTGGTTGAGTTTTGCTATTTTTTGTTTATTTACATATGGCTATCCAATTGTTCTAGCATAATTTATTGAAAAAATTGTTTCCCCATTGATGTCTTTTAGCACCTTCATCAAAAATCAATTGGCATTTTAATAATAGTGAATATTCTTTTACTTGAGCATGATATATCTCCATTTGTAAGGTTTCCTTTTTTATTTTTATTTTTTTTTACAGTTACTTTTCTGTTTATTTATTTTTACTAACGTTCATTAACAACTAGAAATGAACAACTGTGAAGATGAGGGATCTAAGGTTTCCTTTAAATTGCCTCAAAATACTTTGTAGTTCTCAGAGTATAGATCTCACACAACTTTTGTCTCATGTTTCATAATTGTGTTGCTATTATAAATGGTTTTTGTTTTCCAAATTCAATTTTTATTTGTTTTTAGTACTTAGAAATATAATTCATTTTGTATATTGGCTTTATATCCTACAATCTTGCTGAAATAACTTGTTAGTTCTAGTAGTTTTTTGCAGTCCCTCTCTCTGTGTACATGTACACACACACACACACACACACACACACACACACACATTATCTGAGGATAAAGATATTTTTCTTTTTCATTTCCAATCTATATACTTTTTATTTCTTTTTACTGCCTCAATGCACTTTCTGGATACCTCGGTACAATACTGAATAAAGGTGGTAAGGGATAAGCTACAGACTGGGAGAGAATATTTGCAAAAGACAGTTCTGATAAAGAACTGTTATCCAAAACAAACAAAGAACTCTTAAAAGTCAATAACTGGAAAACAAACAGCTCAATTAAAAAAATGGCCAAAGACCTCAATGGACACCTCACCAAAAAAGACATACAGATGGCAAACAAGCATATAAAAAGATGCTCCATAGCATATGTCATTGGGAAAATGCACATTAAAACAATAAGATACCATTACATACCTACTAGAATGGCCAAAATCCAGAACAATTACAATATCAAATGCTGGTGAGAATGTGGAGCAATAGGAACTCTCATTCATTTCTGAAAGGAATGCAAAATGTTACGTACACTTTGGAATACAGTTTGGTGGCTTCTTACAAAACAAACATACTCTTATCCTATGATCAAACAATTGTACTCCTTGGTATTTACCAAAAGTAGTTGAAAATGCAAGTCCAACAAGAAAACTTGTACATGGATATTTATAGCACCCTTATTCATAACTGTGAAAACCTGGAAGCAACCAAGATGTCCTTCAGTAGGTGAATGGATAAATAAACTATGGTATATCCAAACAGTGGAATATTATTTAGCACTAAATTGAAATAAACCATCAAGCCATAAAAAGACAGGAAAGAAACTTAAATGCATATTTCTTTGTGAAAGAAGCCAATCTTAAAATGCTACCTACGGTATGGGTCCAACTGTATGACCTTCTGTAAAAAGCAAAACTATAAAGACAATAAAATTATCAGTAGTTACCAGAGGTTGAGGGGGGAGGGATGAATATGTGAAGAAAAGAGAATTTTTAGGGCAGTGAAAATATGCTGTATCATCAATTATAACAAATGTGCCACTCCAGTGGAGGATGTTGATAATGGGGGGGCTATGCCCATGTTGGGAGGCAGGGAGTATATGGGAAATCTCTGTAGCTTCTGCTCAATTTTGCTGTAAACCTAAAATTGCTCTATATATAAAACATTAAAATAAAAAAACAAGTCTAAAAAAAAAATCTAACCCTGTATTTCCCCCAGAAGTGCTAGTTATGTATTTGTTAATTCAGTGTTCACAGCGACTTTATAGAACATAACTACTACAAATAACTAAAAATCAACTGTATTATTCTGGTTCATAAGGAAATTTCCTGTTGGTTTTGGCTCTGTCTTTACTTGTCCAGGAAAAATTTATCTGCTTCAAAGATAGTCCATAGGAAACAGACTAATACAGCCGATTCTCATTATTTGCAGTAGTTGTGTTCTATAAAGTCACTGTGAACACTGAATTATTACCAAATACCAAACTAGTGCTCTCAGGTAAAATACAGCATTAGGTTCCTGCAAACCTCTAGTCACAACATCTTTATCAACCAAAATGCCATTTGCATTATATAGGTTCCCTTACCAAAACAAGCCCATCTCATCAGCATTGAAAACTTACTCTTCCACTTAACTTTTTTTCTTGTATAACACTTAGCAAGTATTCTAAAAATTCTTTCACAGTCCCCATATCTGCAGAGAACACCTTGCCTGAGCGTTTAACATTTTTCACACTGCACTGCCTTTTGAAAACTGTGAGCCAGCCAGCACTAGCTGAGAAGGATTAACATTTTTCTGACTCTGGGTAACATGATCACAATTTTTTTGGCTTTAAGACTCACAACAATGCTGCGCATTACACTTTTTATCATTTTTCATCTTATGAATGCACATTTTAGCCATGTTTCCATCTCTTCCACAGATTCATCATGCGCTATAGCTGTTACATTAGCATTTTAAGAGAGTTCTCATGTACACATCAGCAAATTTCCTCTTCGTTTTTCTGGATATACTGTATTGTTGATTCATTAACATTGGACTCAAGGCCAAGAGCAAGATAAATCATGCCTGAAGAAGGTTATCTAACCTTCATCAACCAAATTTATGGTTATTTTTTCCATAAAGCACACCACAATCTTCTTGTGCTCAGGAACACTAGACAGTACTTCAGTGTTACATTTGGGAACTATTTTAAACAGTGAAATTACCAACAAAAGGCACCAAAATGTGAAAAATGTGGCATTAATTAGACTACAAAAGGGACACGAGTTTACAACATGAGAGCTGAAAAAAGAAGGCAGAGTATCAGCTTGTTCACCTTAGCTGGAAACATGCATATTGAGAAACTCAAATTTTCAGCCACTCTGCTCATGTCCATGAATGACCATGAAGGTATCCCACGTGTTTATTTGGGGTTACACGTACATTTTAGCAAGTAGACAAATTCACAATTACAAAATATTCAAATAATGAGGATTGGCTGTATCTATGAAAATACTCTGCAAGAAAAAGGAAAGAAACTAGAAAACTTAATAGGTGATAAAGAGTACTCATGAGAGAAATTTTCTCGCATAATAGATGAAAATGGTAACCAAACATTTCTCCATAAAACTTTATGAAGCTCTTTTCTCTGTAAAACAAAACTTTGCAGAGACTCACAACTTTGTAGAGAATCAAGAATTTAGGAAAAGACAAATGGATAAAGAAGATGTGGTACATATATACAATGGAATATTACTCAGCCATAAAAAGGAACGAAATTGGGTCATTTGTAGAGACATGGATGGATTTAGAGACTGTCATACAGAGTGAAGTAAGTCAGAAAGAGAAAAACAAATGTCGTATATTAACGCATATATGTGGAACCTAGAAAAATGGTACAGATGAACCGGTTTGCAGCGCAGAAAGTGAGACACAGATGTAGAGAACAAATGTATGGACACCAAGGGGGGAAAGCAGCAGGGGGGTGGGGGTCGTGGGATGAATTGGGAGATTGGGATTGACATGTATACACTGATGTGTATAAAATAGATAACTAATAAGAACCTGCTGTAAGGCTTCCCTAGTGGCACAGTGGTTAAGAATCTGCCTGCCAATGCAGGGGACACGGGTTTGAGCCCTGGTCCAGGAATATCCCATATGCCACAGAGCAACTAAGCCCACGAGCCACAACTACTGAGCCTGCGCTCTAGAGCCCATGAACCACAACTACTGAGCCCACGTGACATAACTACTGCAGCCCGCGTGCCTAGAGCCCGTGCTCCACAACAAGAGAAGCCACCACATAACTACAGAAAGCCCGCACGGAGCAACGAAGACCCAGTGCAACCAAAAAAAAATAAAATAAAATAAATTACTTAAAAAAAGAACCTGCTGTATAAAAAATAAATAAAATAAAATTCAAAAATTCAAAAAAAAAGAATGTGTGTATGTGTGTAACTGAGTCACTTTGCTGTACAACAGAGATTGGCACAACATTGTAAATCAACTACACTTCAGTAAAAAAAAAGGTAATAATAAAATATGGAAACAGAATGCAGTGCTAAAACTGGCCTGAACTCTTACAAAAAGTAATCAGACAAAAAGGCTGAGTATGGGGCACAGAATACTCTTCTATATTAAAAGAGACTAAAAAGACCTAACAACCAAACATGTGAACCTTGCCTCCTGAACTGAAATAAAAAATGCTGTAAAGACATTCTTGAGATCAGTAGGGATGACATGACTGAATGGCTGTTTACTTCCTTCGATGTGATGTGGTGCTCTAATGGTGTAGAGTGGGGTCTCTCAGTCTCAACACTCTGGAGACAGATAATTCTCTCTTCTGGGACTTTAGCAGCATTTCTGGCCCCTGCCCACTAGGTGTCAGGAGCACCACACCTGTTCAGGTGCAAGAAGCTGAAAAGTCAGCGCCGGTTTAGAATTAGGAATGAAGGTTGCATCACACCATGAATTTAATAAAGAAACACCTTAAAATGGTTAAATAGTGAATTTTATGTTACGTGAATTTTTTCTCAATAAAAAATGTAAAAAAAAAAGAATTTAGGAAAAACATAGTGATGCAGCAAAAGGAGATGAAATATGGAAATATAAAGCTTAAAATAGAAATGAAAAACTATGGAAAAAACTCCAGAAATGAAGTTGAAATTGGAATGGGGAAAAGAGAATAGAGACACTGCTGGAAACACACTAAGGAAATTGAGCATAAAAATAATAAAAGCAGCATAACCAAATTGAAATAGAGAGTTAAATTGAATTAGGAAAATAAAAGATATGAAAGTTAGGCATAGGAGACAATGCATTCATTTTCTAAAATATCTAAATCATAAAATACAAGTATTTAAAAATACAGTTCAAGAAAATTTTTGTGAAGTAAAAAAATAAATGAATCTAGAAACTGAAAAGACAAACTTTGTCCCTGGTAAATTGACACAGAATGGTCATATAAGAATATATCTTAGTAATGTTACTAGATTAAAAACATAAAGAATCATGTGGTTAGCGAGCGGAAAAAACTACTTATAAAGCAAAAAAAAAAAAAAAATTCCATCTGGACTTACACATTTCTATAGCAAATTTCAATGCTAAAGTTTGTGAAGCAACACCTACACAATCCTTCAGGAAAGAAGGAATCAACCAAGATATATACCCAGCCAAATGGTTATACAAACACAAAGCACAGTGTAGAACATGAAAAAAATCCAAAGAATATCAGTCCTAGAAAATCTATGGCAAAAGAATTGGCAGTGAGAATTGAAGCGTTTTAATTGTAGACTATGATGAATATAATTATGAGGATTAAGGTGATAGAGCAAAATTCAAATGCTTAAAACATGCCCTGACAATGCAGAAACAAATATAAGTAACAAAAGTTGACAGGAAAGAAGGAGAGGCGTTCTGTAACCCTGACTTCCTCATCTTTAGTATCTAGGAACAAAAATATTTGACTTAAATTAAAAAACCAGGTGATTTATAAGTACATTTAGTTGATGACAGTAATAACCAAGAATGATAAGATCAACTAAATGTAGGTGGAAGAAAAGAGAGAAAGAAAGAAGGATAAAGAGTAAGTACTCAGAGAAATTTCATTATTGCCCACAGTAGGTAATTATTACCTGTGGTAGATAATTAAATTCAATGTAAAAACATAGAAAATTAAGGATGTTATACAAAGTTATAGATATAAAACATAACCTCTAGAATGAAACCACAGTTTTCCTAATTATTAATAGACGTGTGCATGACAAAAATAAAATATACAACGTAGTTTTTCAAGGCTATAAACCCATCAAGTTTAACATAAAATTAGATGATAGAATCCATACCAAACATTTTAGTCACAACAATAAATGTAAATAGACTTAAACTCATCTACCAAAAAAAACTTAGAGACTAGATAAGAAAAACAAAGTTCAAGTCTATGCTGTTCACAAGAAACATAGGCAAAGCAGAGATTCAGAATATTTAGAAAGAAAAGTGTGGATAATGGCAAATGGGGCAAATACAAACACAAGTAAAGCATGAGTTGTAATCTCAATATCAGAGGAAGCTTAATACAGACAAAAAAAAGCATAAATCATATAAGGGCACTCATAACACCAAGCAATGTAATTAACACAGAATATACAATAGTTATACCGATGTAACTTCAAATGAAATAAGGTCAACCTTCACAAAGCAAAAACTACAAGTGATTTAAGGAGAAATAGAAAAACAGAAGCGGTAGGAGATATTAGTTCACCTTTCTCAGTCCCTATCAGATCACTGAAAAAATTAAGATATGGAGGATTAAAAATAGCATAATCAATAAAGTGCATCATATTAATATTGCACAGACTCTATCCTGAAAAAAATGAGTCTTCTTTCCAAATGCCAATAGAACAATCACATGCACACATACACACAAAGGTCACATATCAAGGCTTAAAGAAAACTAATTTCAAAAATTAGAACTAATACAGACATTATTTTCTAAACACAATCCAAAAAAATATAGAATACTAGTAAGAAAACTAAACATCCATGGTCTCTTAAAAATTAACACAACATGTAAACACTATGTCAAAGAAACTTTAAAGAATTGCTTAGTGATGCAAAAACCTGATCAAATGGAAAAACTTTTATGTTCTTGAATAGGAAGTCTGAGCATTATAAATATGTCAATTCCCCTAAGCAATTCAATAAATATAATGCAATTCCAAAGTAGCAACAGGATTTTTAAATTAGATAGGGCATGCTAAAATCATATGGAAAACTAAAAAGCATGAACAACTGGCAAAATTTTATAAAAGAAGAGTCATAAGGAAGACTAAACTTTTTCTATTTTCAAACTTCGTAAGATTACAGTAATCAAACAGTGTGTTACTGGTGCATGAGTAGAGAGATACATGAATGGATCAGAATAAAAAGACCATAAATAGACAAATGTATATTGGAATTTTATGATGAAAATGGCATCTCAAATCAGTGATGCAAAGTACAATAAACGTACTAAAACCTCATCAAAACACAACACAAATTCAACCTCTTCTAAAAACTACTTTTTATTCACTTCACTCTTAGCACATATTTCTTATTCTTCTGAATTCTTATAGAAACTTCTGTCCGGATATTTCATTAAGTATTTTAACTCATATTGAATAATTTAAATATTTCATTGTCATCTTTAACATATTAATGTCTATTTCCTGTGCTGGCGGTAAATTATGTGAGGTCATGAACCATGCTTTATAATTCTTAATATCCCGTCTAACAGTTCATTTCACATAAGTGCTCAGCTTTTTGCAGACCATGAGAAACTTCTTAAACTTTCAAAATCTCAGTTTAGTAATTTGTATAATGAATTATACAGATTAGATAGACCAGATGACCTTCAAGGCCTGTCTCAGTACTAACTCTCCAATGCCAATTTAATCGTTGAGTATTACTCATATTTGCCACTAGATGGCACTGACACCAAATAAACACTGCTTGAGAAAACTGACTTTTTTTTTATTAAGTGAGTTGTAAAAGTAAATAATCAGAATAGGTAGCCTATTATGCATACCAGTTATAATTTGTGAAAAATCAATTACAGAGAATCATAGAATTTTTTCTACTTTTTTTAATGGACAGTTATTTGCTAATAAACAACGAGTATCCTCAAAACACACATTTTTTGCAGTAATGTTTGTGAAATCAACCGAAAATACCTTGTTAAACAAATGCTTACTGAGTTCCTACTCTGAACACAACAATATGATGGTTGTTTGAGACTACACAAAGGTAAATCATGTGTGGATGCTCCTATAAAGAAAATGAAATATATACAATTTTTTTTTTGAAATATATACAATTTTAAAAAACAAAATACAACTTGAAAATGAGTTTATTCAGAGGCTGCAGATATTACTTTCAGGTCAGAAATCAGCACTGGTCTTCATGGGGAATGGGGCATTTTATTTTGGGGTTATGGGCTCAATTTGTTGTGTCACATAAAAAACAAAAGCTTGTTAAAGCAGATAGTAGAGGAGATATTGAATATAAAACGAAGGTCTTTGGACTTTATTCATAGACAATGAGATAAAATTGAAGACTTTTCCACACAGAGTTTCGTGATCATAGATACGTTTAAAAGTTATGACTTCCTGACTGAAAGTGAGGGGATGAAAAAGGTATTTCATTCAAGAGAGCAGGGGTAGCAATACTCACATCAGACAAAACAGACATTAAAACAAAGACTATAACAAAAGACAAAGAAGGGCATCATATAATGATAAAGGGACCACTACAGGAGGATATTACACTTGTTAACATATATGCACCAAATACAGGGGCAGCTAAATATCTAAAGCAAATATTAACAGATATAAAGGGAGAAATTGACAAAAATACAATAATAGTAGGAGACTTTAACACCCCACCAACATCAATAGACAGATCATCCAGACAGAAAATCAAAGAGCAAACAGTGGTCTTAAATGATACAATAGACCAGTTGGACTTAATAGATATCTACAGGCCATTCCACTCAAAAATGGCAGAATACACATTCTTTTCAGGTGCACATAGAACCTTCTCCAAGATAGATCACATGCTAGGCCACAAAATACATCTCAACAAATTTAAGAAAATAGACTATACTCTAAAGCTATAGTAACCAAAACATCATGGTACTGGTACATAAATCAATGAAACAGAATAGAGAGCCCAGAAATAAACCCACAAAGTAATGGTCAATTAATATACAAAAAAGGAGACAAGAATATATGGAGAAAAGACAGTCTTCAAAAGTGGTACTGGGAAAACTGGATAGCTACATGTAAAAGAATAAGATTTGAATATTTCCTCATTCCACATACAAAAATAAACTCAAATTGGATTAAAGTTCTAAACTTAAGACCTGAAACCATAAAACTCCTAGAAGAGAACATAGGCAGAACACTCTTTGACATAAATCACAGCAATATTTTTTGTAGATCTGCCTCCTAATCCAAAAGAGATAAAAGCAAAAATAAGGAAATGAGACCTCATTAAATTTAAAAGCTTTTGCACAGCCATGGAAACCACTGACAAAATAAAAATGCATCTACTGATGGGAGAAAATATTTGCAAATGATATGACCAATAAGGGGTTAATATCCAAAATATAAAAACAGCTCATATAACTTGGTATCAAAAAACCCAAACAAACCAATTAAAAATCAGGCAGAAGCCTGAACAGACATTTTTCTGTAGAAAAGATATAAAGATGACCAACAGGCACATGAAAAGATACTCAAACATTGCTAATCATCAGAGAAATGCAAATCAAAACAACAGATATCACCTCATACCTGTCAAAATGGCCATGATCAAATAGGAAACAAATGACAAGTGTTGGCAAATATGTGGAGAAAAAGGAATCCTTGTTGTATACCATTGGTGGGATTGTAAATTGGTGCAGCCACTATGCAAAACAGTATGGAGCTTCCTCAGAAAACTAAAAATAGAACAACCATATGACCAGAAGAAAATGAAAACTAATTCAAAAAGATACATGCACCCAAATGATCATAGCAGCATTATTTATAATAGCCAAGATACAGAAGCAATGTCAGTGTCCATCAAAAGATGAATGGATAAAGAAGATGTGGTACATATATACAATGGAATAGTACTCAACCACAAAAAAAAAGAATGGAATTCTGCCATTTGCAACAATGTGGATAAACGTACAGAGTATTATCCTTAGTGAAATAAGTCAGACAGAGAAAGACAAATACACTGTGTTGTCACTTATATGTAGAATCTAAAAAATAAAACAAATGAACGTGTATAACAAAATTAAGACAGACTCACAGATACAGAGAACAAACTAGTGGTTACCACTGTGGAGAGGGAAGGGGGGGGTGGGGCAAGATAGGGGAATGGGATTAAGAGATACAAACTACTATGTATAAAATAAATAAGCAACAAGGATATATTATTGTACAGCACAGGGAAATATAACCACTATGTTGTAATAACTTTAAATGGAGTATAATCTATAAAAATACTGAACCACTATGTTTTACACCTAAAACTAGTATAGTGAGCCAACTATACTTCAGTTTAAAAAAAGTTATATCTGCTCACATAAAGACTACATGATCTCACTGATACATGGAATCTAAAATAGCCAAATTCATAGAAGCAGAGAGTAGAATGGTGTTTGACAGGGCTGATGGAAGGGGCAAGGGGGATGATCAAAGTGTACAAAGTTTCAGTTATGCAAGAAAAATAAGTTCTGAAGATCTACTACAGAACAGAGTGCTTAGAGCTAACAATACTGCATTGTATACTTAAAATTCTTCTAATAGGATAGATCTATACTAAGTGCTCTTACTAAAAAATAACAATAATTAATAATAACAACAAAAAGGGGGTGGGAGGAAACACTGGGAGGTGATGGTTATTATGTCATGGCCTTGATGGTGGTGATATACTTACAGGTGTACACAGCCCCAGACGCATCAAGTTGAGTATATTAAATACACACAGCTTTTACATGTCGATTATACCTCAATAAAGCAATTTTTATGAACGATACATCTGCTGGTGGTGTGGTTATTTGATGAGAATAAGAGAAAGGAAATAGGGCTACTGGTTGAAGGGATATGACAGTACATTCCTGTGAGAGATTCTGACGGCTTAGAGATGAATGATGGCAAGAGTGATGAGGGGTATAGACCATCAAGGAACACAGTACGGGATGGACTGAAGTGGAGAGCAAGGAAAATGAGAACAAAGATAATAACTGGTAAAACTGGAGAAAATGAGTCAGTTTTATTTTTAAGAGTTACGACGATATTAAAGTGATTAATTTGAACATCCTGAGTTTTAGAAGCTGACACTACAGCTTCTCTCTCCACAAATCCAGTGTTTTTTTCTGCTCAGCGACAGCAACAGCTTCCCATTTCTGTTTTTTGCAGCATGCTACATGCTCGCTGATGATTTAAAAAGCTACTAGATCTGCTGAGTAAGCATTATGATTGTAGCATCATCTAAAGCAAATACTCAGAGCCAGGTCTTTCTTGAGTCTGTTAGTAATAGCCACAGAATTGTGTACATCTTTAGGATTCTTCTCATAAGGAAACTTTTCAAGACATTTACAGTAGTATTAGAGAAATACCCTGTATAAACTTCTTAGTTTCTTTCCTTTTACTCAGAAGCACAAACTCTCCCTTAATTCAGTTCAGGTTAGATTAACACTGTTAATCAGGCATCAACTATATGCCAGGGGCCGTGTTAGACTCTAGGGAGACAAAGATGAATAAGACAAGTTCCTGTTCCTTTGATATCAGGAAAGAGAATGCAGGACAGCTGATCGTGCCTCAGACAGAAAGGGGAGGTAAGGTTCCTGAAAGAGGTGATACCTAAATTGAGTTAAAAGAATGAAAAAACAAAAACAACCCAATCACATAACTGGAGATGGCAGGATGTTTTAAGCTCAGGAAATAGCCTGAACAAGACAGGGATGCCTAAAATAGCATGTTGTGCTTATAAACTACAAGAAGTTTGAGACCAAAAGTGTCAGGTGGGAATATCTGACACTGATGCTGGAGAAGGAGGTGCCGAGGTGGGAAGCATGGGCAGGAACACAGCAGAGAGTTTTACGACCCAGCTAAGGACCTCGTCTTCGTAGGTGGTGAAGAGAAACAATGAAGTGTTTTAAAGAGGAGTGTGACAGGAGCACAGTAGCATTTTCATTTAGGGGGGAATTATTTTATCTTGGAAACAGGCAATACAGCATTTATTAAGCAGAAAAACAGTAGAAAATATGAGGTAAGTAAAAAAAGGAAAAGGAGGACCAGAGGGAGGAGGACGAGACACAAAAATCTTGCAGTGCATCCACTCCTAGACAAACACTTCTTCTATTTTGCATCTGTATCTCTAGATTTTTTTCTTTTTAGATTATTATTGTCCACATGGCCTCAGCCCACCATGGGGACATTTCAGTGTCTCAGACTAATCATGAATCAAAAGAGAAACACTCCAAATGTCAAATATGTTTTATGTAGAGTTATAATAACTGCTTTAGTATGCTCTCAGTTCTGAGCCCTACCGTTACCATGACAACCTTCACAGCAAAAGGCAAGGTTGATGAAGTTGTTCTGATCTAGAAGCTTTGCCTCGCTATTTGATGCTTTAGATTTTTTAATACCAAATAAACCACATCCTTTGTGCATACTCTGTTATACATTAGAAACATCAATTTACCTAAATTTCATATTTCAATATAATTTGTTTACCCTATGTATACACTTATGGGGTCATAACCAGCCCAATCCACAGAGGCTTCTGGGCCTCAGAAGAATCTGTCAATAAACAAAAGGGAAAAAGGAAAATCATACTTTGCCATTCATTGTTATTCTGCCTTGGTGTAATATCACTAGTACAGAATGTAGGAAGCAGGTTAAAGAAATAGCTGCCTAGTTCTCTCAAACTATATTGGGCTATTTAACCTTCATTTGATTAATATTTGACCCATCTACTCTCATCTCTGCAGCCTGAAAATTATTAATGGTTCCTCCTTTTATCTCTTTTCATAAAAGTATACATATGCCATATATTCGTGTATTTTATGAGATCACACTGTACATCATTTTTGTAATTGCTTATTTGCAAACTATTTTTTACCCAATAGTATACTACGAGCCACTTGCCATGTCATTTTTTTTAGCTACAATATTTTCCATCACAAGGACATTTTTCTCTATCCAACTATATTTTTTAACATGCTGGGGTTTTCTTTATTCATTTTTTTCTATTATAAACAACATTGCAATGAGCATCTCCTTAATTATTTCCACATGTATGCATTTCCTTAGTATAAATGTCTAAATTGGAATTATTATACTACAAGTTTTACTTTACTCCGAGCATTATTAGCCTTCTCCACATAACATGCCACTCTAATTCTCACTACAAGCGGCTAAACTCAGTATGTGTTTTGCCTATAAAACTTTGTCCCAAACAGAAATAAAAATAATCCTTTACTGAACACTTACTCTGTGCTGAACACTAAATTAATTACTTTACCTGTATTCACTTATCTTCAAACCAATGCAATGGGGTAGGTACAGTTATTAGCCTCATTTTACAAATGAGGAAACTGAGGCACAGAAAGATTAAACTTGCCCAAGTTTACACAGCAGGAACTAGTTTCAAAGTAGGTAGTGTGGCCCCAGAACCTGTGCTTTTCAGTCACTGCACTTTATTTGTCATGACTGGCTACTTCTCATCATTCAGGCTTTGTGTAAAATGTTACCTCCTCATAGGCCTTCCTAGACCACTGCTACTAAAGTATTCCATCATCAAAAAGTCTACAAATAATAAATACTGGAGAGGGTGTGAAGACAAAGGAACCCTCCTACACTGTTAGTGGGAATATAAATTGGTGCAGCCACTATGGAGAACAGTATGGAGGTTTCTTAAAAAACTAAAAATAGAGCTACCATACAATCCAGCAATTCCACTCCTGGGCATATACCTGGAGAAAACCATAGTTCAAAAAGATACATGCACCCCAGTGCTCACTGCAGCACTATTTACAAGAGCCAAGACATGGAAACAATCTAAATGTCCATCAACAGATGAATGGGTAAAGAAAATGTGGTATATATACACGATGGAATATTACTCAGCCATAAGAAAGAATGAAATAATGCCATTTGCAGCAACATGGATGGACCTAGAGATTATCATACTAAGTGAAGTAAGTCAGACAGAGAAAGACAAATATCATATGATGCTGCTTATATGTGGAATCTAAAAAAAATGATACAAATGAACTTATATGCAAAATAGAACAGACCCACAGACATAGAAAACAAACTTATGGTTACCAAAGGGGAAAGGAAGGGTGGGAGATAAATTAGGAGTTTGGGATTAACACATACGCACTACTATACATAAAATAGATAACCAACAAGGACCTACTGTATAGCACAGGGAACTATACTCAATATTTTATAATAACCTATAATGGAAAATAATCTGAAAAAAAAGATATATATGTATGTATAACTGAATCACTTTTCTGTACACCTGAAACTAACACAACATTGTAAATCAATTACACTTCAATAAAAGAATAAAATAAAGTATTTCCTAGCCACATGCTATTATCATGTTGCTTATTTACCACTTGCCCTGCCTCGCCCCACTGCCCCACATCTAGTCTCCAACAAATAAATAATGAACATGTGCCAACATTCATTTAACCTGTTAGTAAGAAGCAGGAAGACAAAATAAATTGTCCCAACAGCATTAAGGAACAGAACTTTACACAGTCAGCCAGGAAAGGAATACCAACATAAGATTACTGAATTAGATATAAGCCTGGTGAACTTTTCACAGCCCAATAAACCAAATCAACTTTGGTTCAACTTTTCTAAAGAGGCTGAAGAATTATAACATCTTGTCAATGTCTGCAGGTTAACTGATAACTATATAGGGCTTTAAATTCTGCACCTTTGTCTGTTGTAAATTGTTGGTCAAATGTACGGCAACATTCCCCAAGAAAGCTCCATTAGTATCAAACAGGCTTATTAAAAAAGGCTTTGGCATAATATCAAAAAGTCAAGAAATTGTCATTCTGCCTTTTTTCCAAGTTTGAAAACATTTTTTAAAAAAAGAACAAGAGCTCTATTCTTCCTATACAGAGAGGATTGCTTATTGGCTTGTCATCTTGGACCTGGAGCTCAATGTAGCACCCATGAGAATTGGGTTGTCTCCATTTAGCAATAGAGGGGAGTGATGGGGGAGGATTTTTTTGGTAAGCATGAGCATCTTAGAAAGTTTATCTTAGGAAATAAGGTATGTGGGGGTTCTAGGCAACCAAAATGGAGTAACGTAGTGGGCATTTGCAGTTCTGAGCAGCCAAATTCAAACTGCTCCCTTGTCTTGATAACAAAAAGATTTCTTTTTGTTATCAAGGCAGATTTCTTTTTGTTATCAAGACAGATTTCTTCTGTCTGGACTGATCTTTGCCCAGTTAGTCACATGTCTTGCTCCTTCAGCTTCTTCACATATTTGCTCCAATGTCATTTCCTCAGTGAGGATTTTCTGGAACCTCGTATTTAAAATTTCAAATCTTGGGCTTCCCTGGTGGCGCAGTGGTTAAGAGTCTGCTTGCCAATGCAGGGGACACAGGTTCGAGCCCTGGTCCGGGAGGATCCCACATGCCGCAGAGTGGCTAGGCCCGTGCGCCACAACTACTGAGCCTGTGCTCTAGAGCCCGTGACCCACAACTACTGAGGACCGCGCACCTGGAGCCCATGCTCCGCTACGGGAGAGGCCACCACAGTGAGAAGCCTGTGCACCACAACAAAGACCCAACACAGCCAAAAATAAATAAATAAAATTTCAAATCTTGGTGGGGGGCTGGTGGTGGGATGAATTGGGAGATTGGGATTGACATATATACACTAATATGTATAAAATAGATAAAAGTTCAATGGCCCACAATTTTTACTTAATGTATTACATGAAATTTTCCCCATGACAATAAATATCCTTCTACAATATGAAACAAAAAAATAAAGTAAAATTTCAAATCTCCACCAGCACTTTCCAGTACTCTTCCATACACTGTTTTCCCCATAGCACTATTGCCACCTGAACTGGTATACATATTTGTTTCCTAGGGCTACTGTTGTTACAGTATTAACTAATTTGTTAATTAATTAAAACTAATTTGTTAATTACAACAAACTTGATAGCTTAAAATCACAGATTTATTTTCTTACAATGATGGCGGTCAGAGGTCCAAAATCTGGTGCCTCCTTTGAAAGTTCTAGGGCAGAATCTTTCCCTGCCTTTTCCAATTGTTGGCGGCTCCAAGCATTCCTTGGTTTACGGCATCATAGCTCCAGTCTCTGCCTCCATCTATCTTCACATGGCCTTTCCCTCAGTCTTCTCCCCTTCTCTCTCTTAGAGGAACATGTCATTGGATTTAGGGTCCACCCAGATAATCCAGGATGATCTTATTTGGATATCTTTAATTTAATTACATTTCAAAGACGCTTTTTTCCAAATAAATTCATAATCACAAGTTCCAAGTTGAGGATGTGGACATATATTTTGGGAACCACCATTCAACCCACTACATTATGTATGTACGTATATATGTATTATAAATGTACAAATATATTGTCTGCTATCTGTTCCTACCTACGAGGGTGACAAGTTTTTGTGTTTTGTTATTGTTATATCCCTATCACTTGTGCCTAGTACATAGTAGATACTCAATAAATACTAGTTGAATGAGCTAATTAATATAGTCCCCTTAAAAATATACTGCATGTATAAGTAATATTTTTTTATTTGATGAAGCTTCTTATAAGCTTGGTTGCTATATCTAAATCCTGAGGGATTAGTCTCAGGGTAAACAGCTAAAACTGACTACCAGAGTTTATATTATGGTTACCTAAACCCACGCAGGCTGGGTCAAAACTTGTCACTTGCTTTATGCATCTCACCTTACAAATAGCTCTCTTCTGTGTGCATTTATCCATTACACTGCTATTAAACATCTTCTCTCTGCTGAGGCTGATTCCCATATTGGTCTGATCTGTACCATCTACTTTTCGGAGGCCATGCATTTAGATATTCTTCTCACAAAGAGGTCAAGGCTACATTTTGCTGATTCCCATCTGCTCTTTTGAAACACAATAGAATTTATGAAGAAATTCTACTTCCACGCTCTCTCTCATTCAGACACTTCTGAAAATAATAAAGAAACAAGCATCCCCTTCCATCGGGAGTCTCCCAGCTTATATACATGAAGCTCAGGCAGTGTGGACAGTTTCAGACAGGTCGAGGGCACAACCTTCCCCACCAGTTTCCTCATGTAAACCCTAACCAAACTTCAGTTTGCTTAGGTCTCACACTGGTCCAGATTTTTAACAATCAAGATCTTTTGCATCATGCCAGGTGATCTTCAAGACCACTGCGTAAAGGAAGCAGAGTAAGCATTATTATTCCTATTTTACACGTGAGGAATCTGGTTCAGAGAGTTTAGATGGTTTGCTCCAGCTCACATGACAAAAATATATCTGGGACTAAAACTCAGATTGTCAGCAACCAGTTGGTTGTTTACACCCCTCATTTACTGATTCCTGCTAAAGATGTCTTTGCCTGTTTTTCCGTGTACACATTTCAGAGCCCTATATGACTTTACTGTTATGTTTTGATTCATCTGAATTATCTCAAAAATAATCACTTATCTTTATATGTTTGGGTTTTAAATGGAAATACGTTTATAACCACTTTTTTGTGTATGAAGGGACCAAAATATGTTCTAGGAGCAAACATTGAATCATTTCCATTATGAGAATCATTTCCTTTTGTACCTTTATTCTCTAAAGAGGTTTGCATTTTACCTTTGTTTCTTTCTTTCCTGAGGAGTATACTTCATGTGTCCATTTTTATTTTATTAACAGTTCTCTAGATATAGTAATTGATGATTCCAACCACATCCCTGCACAATTGGCTTCCACACTAGGCTTGCTAAAGGAGCATGTTTTCTCTTTGGGGAGACCCCATGAGCTAAGAAAGGACCTAGGGCTTAGAGTTAGCAGATCTGGGTTTTGACCTCTGTTCCCCACTGTCTGTGATTATTCATTATTTACTTCCTTCTGTTCTGGAAGTTTGTAAAATGCAGAAAAGAGCCCACCTAACGCCTCTTACTTCAAAAGAAAGAGAAAACATTCTTGAAAGTATTGTTTGTGAAAGAGGATGCAAATTATAAAAGCCATTCTATTTTAAACTGCTCTAATGGAAGACTTAAATTCCTACTGACATCAGCATGTTACATTGAATACAACTTAAAGTATAGCTCCCTTTGCCATTGTCAGAACTATGAATCAAGAGTGGGCATATCCATGTGCCCTTCTGCAGGTGTGTGGGTTCATTTTATGAAAAAGGTAAGGCGTACATGGGTAGGGTGTCAGATAAACAAGTAGGAGAGTTGAGAGACACTGTGGTATAGGACGAAAATCTGTCAATTCCTAAGACGGGGGCGCTAGTGATTTGTATATGAGGTGAGGGAGTGAGACCAAAGGAAGTAAAAGAAAACTGAAGAGGAATGAGGGAACACTGAGATCAGAAGAAAAGAGGACTGTGAGGGCAAGCTTCCTTTAGCAAATAATATACGAGATGATATTTATTTATTTATCAGCTATTATGTGCTCATCCACTAGAGGATACAAATAAACATACTGTGACATCTAGGAGGCAAATATGAAATTCAACACAAAACAACTGAATAAGTTATATAAGAAGACAAAATATCATTGAAAAAGGTACAGTTCACTTACGGATAACAGAAAGCACTCCAGCTGTTTGAAGCAGAAAGGTACTTAATACAGGGAAATGGGTGCTTACAAAAAGTGCTGAAAGGCGTAGAGGAACAGTCTCTAGTCTGTGCCACCAAGATTGACTCCTGGCATAATATCCAGAATGGACTGTTAAAGCAGCTGCTACCTCTGTCTCAGTCAGAAAACTGAGAAGTCAGGAAGCTGTCACCAAATCTGTTTCCCCCGAGTGTTTAATGCTTGCTAGATAAAACAGCTAATTCATATGCTGCCATCTCTCTCTCCCACTTAACTCAGGAATTTACTCACAGTCTTAGAAACCCCATTTTGGATCAGAGCCAGAGAATTCTCTATTCAAGGGGTATGCCCTTAGAACACAGACTGATGCAGACCTCAGGACACAGCCAAGAGCCGTGGTTAATGTGGATGTGGTGAGGTCACATTAACGTGAGTAATATCCAGGTGAGGCGTTAAAGGAGAAAGGATGGAGGACGGAATAGCAGGCACCAAATCAAATTACTTCTTTCTAATCAATTGTAACAGACTAGCCAGATCGGAAGGCCTGGCAATAAGCCAGTTTCTTCAGAGCCTCTCTGACCTCTCGGTTCCTTAGACAATAAACGAAAGGGTTAAGCGCAGGGGTAACAGTGGCATAGAAGATGGAAATAACTTTGTTCATGTTGAAGGCATGAATGGCTCGGGACCAGACATGCATGAAAAGAGTAGCTGAACAGAAGATGGTGACCGCCACGAGGTGGGAGGCACAAGTAGAAAACGCCTTCTGCTTTCCTGTGGGCATGCGTAGGATGGTGGCCAGAATGCATGCATAGGACAGGACAGTGAGAGAGAGGGGCAAGAGGAAGATGGCCAGTGCCAGGACAAAGTCCACCGATTCAGCTGTGGACATGTCTGTGCAGGAGAGGTTAAGTACTGGAGAGATATCACAGAAGAAATGATTGATGACATTGGGGCCACAGCAGCTGAGGCAAGAGATGAAGTAGATCTTAGCCAAGGAGATGCCAAAGCCATTGGTCCAGGAACCAAGAGGCAGGAGGAAGCAGAGCCCATGGCTCATAATGGTGGGGTAGCGCAGTAGGCGGCAGATGGCCACATAACAGCCGTAGGCCACGGCAGCCAGGAGCACACATTCTGTGCACATGAGTGCAATGAAGAAGTAAAGTTGTATCATACAGTGCGTGAAGGAGATGCTGCTACTCACGGACCAAAAACTAAACAGCACCGTGGGTACAGTGACAGAGAGGTACCAGGTCTCCAAGAAGGACAGCTTGGCCAGGAAGAAGTACACGGGCCTGTGCAGCGGCCGGTTCTGCTGCACCAACAGGATGATGATCACGATTTCAGCCACTGTCAGAACACAGGCCACGAGGAACATGAGGAACACTGTTGCACGCACACCCCAGTTCCCAGGAAACGCCACCAGAATGAACCTAGTGACCCGTGTCTGGTTCTCCACTTCCATATTGGAGACACAGGGCTTAACTCTCCTGGGGAAAAAAATCACTTGGTCAGACTTGCATCTTTTGCCTTCTCTGACTAGTAATAACAGTAACAGATATCATGTTTTAATAGTATATTATAGGCTAGATCATACACTGGGTACATTATGCACATAATGTAATTTGATTCTCACATAGCCCCTTTATACATGTTATTATACCCATCTTAGTAATGAAGAAACTGAGATTTGGAAAGGTATTAAGTTACTTAACCACATTCCCACTGGCAGCAGGGCAGGAATCACATTCAAGTCCAAGTCTAAACAACATGCTCTATCTAATATCCTACACTGCCCTTCACAACCACACCCAAATTAAACAGTATCAAACCACCATGTTCCATGTTACCATTGCCAATTCTAAAGGATACACCTGGCTTTCTTGGCCTTTCATCCACCCAGAGCTCTGGAAATTCTACCTTTACAATTCATTTATCCCTCACATACCAATACTTTTTTCCCTCTACAATCCACGGAGATAGAGTGAAGCCTGTCATATTCTGTGAGGTGCATGAGAAGGTGAGATGAGGAGAGTTCAGTTTTTCAGTATTAAAAACCTGGACCTCGGGCTTCCCTGGTGGCGCAGTGGTTGAGAATCTGCCTGCCAATGCAGGGGACACGGGTTCGAGCCCTGGTCTGGGAAGATCCCACATGCCACGGAGCAACTAAGCCCGTGAGCCACAACTACTGAGCCTGCGCGTCTGGAGCCTGTGCTCCGCAACAAGAGAGGCCACGATAGTGAGAGGCCAGCGCACCGCGATGAAGAGTGGCCCCCGCTTGCCGCATAGAGAAAGCCGGTGCACAGAAACGAAGACCCAACACAGCCAAAAATATAAATAAATAAATAAATAAATAAATAAATAAATAAATAAATTTTTAAAAAGTGAAATTCTTTAAAAAAAAAAAAAAAAAAAAACCTGGACCTCAGTCAAGTACCAGGTTTGCCCATAGATTGCTATATGAACCTTGAAATCTTATCCTCTCTGAAACCCAATTTCCTCTTCTGCAAATGTGAATATTAATATTTATTTAGCTTATGTCAATGTGGATCAAAACCCAAATGAAATAATGTAAATAAAATTTTATATAAACTCTAAATGACAGTAAGTGTGAAAGGGCTCTTACCCCATGTTAGGGCATTAAAAGGTAGGGATGGACTAATAGTAGTGAGGAGAGTAACTGCTATGGGCCAAGCAGAATGGTGAGCATACCTGAGCTTCCTCTTGGGGAGATTTAAGTCCTTGGGGGTAGAGGTGAGAGTCTCTCGGAGGAGATTTTTTATAAAATAAGCAAACAAAAAGAAATACATAATAAAATATGAGACATTTTCTACAAAGGTTAAAAAACTGAACATGATACTCATGTGACTGGGGAAGGTCTCTCTGATCTCTGGGGAGGTAACATTTAGAGAGAGAAGGATGCCAGGGCCCCAGCCCATTGAAGAGTGAGGTGGGACAGAGCTGCACTGAGATGAGACCAGTGTTGTGCTGTGATGGATGGGGGAGGGAGCACAGGAATAGGTGGGAAAGGTGGGCAGGGCCAGCATATGCAAGACCCCATAGGTCATAACAGGGGATCCGAACAGTGGTCTAAAGAATGAGAGAGAGAGCTCCAAGATGGCGGAGGAGTAAGACATGGAGATCACCTTCCTCCCCACAAATACATCAAAAATCCATCTACATGTGGAACAACTCCTACAGAACACCTACTGAACGCTGGCAGAAGACCTCAAATTTCCCAAAAGGCAAGCAACTCCCCACGTACCTGGGCAGGGCAAAAGAAAAAAGGAAAAATAGAGACAAAAGAATAGGAACGGGACCTGCACTAGTGGGAGGGAGCTGTGAAGGAGGAAAGGTTTCCACACACTAGGAAGCCCCTTCACTGGCAGAGATGGGGGGTGGGCAGGGGGGAAGCTTCGGAGCCACGGAGGAGAGCACAGCAACAGGGGTGCAGAGGGCAAAGCAGAGAGATTCCCGCACAGAGGATCAGTGCCAACCAGCACTCACCAGCCCAAGAGGATTGTATGCTCACCTGCCAGGGCAGGAGGGGGCTGGGAGCTGAGGCTCAGGCGTCGGAGGTCAGATCCCAGGGAGAGGACTAGGGTTGGCTGTGTGAACACAGCCTAGTGCGCCACAGCTAGCTGGGAGGGAGTCCGGGAAAATGTCTGGAACTGCCTAAGAGGCAAGAGACCATTGTTTCGGGGTGCACAAGGAGAGGGGATTCAGAACACTGCCTAAATGAGCTCCAGAGACGGGCGTGAGCCGTGGCTATCAGCAGGGACACCAGAGATGGGCATGAAACGCTAAGGCTGCTGCTGCAGCCACCAAGAAGCCTGTGTGCAACCACAGGTCACTATCCACACCTCCCCTCCGGGGAGCCTGTGCAGTCCACCACTGCCAGAGTCCCGTGATCCAGGGACAACTTCCCCGAACGGCGCGCCTCAGGCTGTTGCAACAACACGCTGGCCTTTGTCACTGCAGGTTCATCCTGCATTCTTTACCCCTCCCTCCCTCTGGCCTGAGTGAGCCAGAGCCCCCTAATCAGGTGCTACTTTAACCCATACTGTCTGGGCGGGAACAGATGCCCTCAGGCAAGCTACACGCAGAGGCGGGGCCAAATCCAAAGCTGAACCCCCGGAGCTGTGAGAACAAAGAAGAGAAAGGGAAAACTCTCCCAGCAGCCTCAGGAGCAGCGGATTAAGTCTCCACAGTCAACTTGATGCACCCTGCGTCTGTGGAATACCTGAATAGACAATGAATCATCCCAAAATTGAGGTGGTGGACTTTGGGAGCAACTGTAGACTTGGGGTTTGCTTTCTGCATCTAAATTGTTTCTGGTTTTATGTCTATCTTAGTTTAGTATTTAGAGTTTATTATCCTTATTACCACTGGTAGATTTGTTTATTGATTTTGCTGCTCTCTTCCTTTTTTTATATATATATATTTTTTTCCCTTTTTCTCCTTTTGTGAGTGTGTATGTGTATGCTTCTTTGTGTGATTTTGTCTCTACAGCTCTGCTTTTACCATTTGTCCTGGGTTCTGTTTGTCAGTTTTTATTTTTTTAGTATAGTTTTTAGCACTTGTTATCATTGGTAGATTTGTTTTTGGGTTGGTTGCTCTCTCCTTTTTTTTTTAATTACTTTTTTATTTTTAATAATACTTTTTTTAAAAAAAATTTTATTTTCTTTCTTTTTTCTTTCTTTTTTTTCTCCCTTTTCTTCTGAGCCGCGGAGCTGACAGTGTCTTGGTGCTCCAGCCGGGTGTCAGGCCTGAGCCTGTGAGGTGGGAGAGCCAAGTTCAGGACATTGGTCCACCAGAGACCGCCCGGCCCCAAGTAATATCAAACAGCGAAAGCTCTCTCAGAGATCTCCAACTCAGCACGAAGACCCAGCTCCACTCAACGACCAGCAAGCTACAGTACAGGGCACCCTATGCCAAACAACTAGCAAGACAGGAACATGAACCAACCCATTAGCAGAGAGGCTGCCTAAAATCATACTAAGTTTATGGACACCACAAAACACACGATTGGACGCGGTCCTGCCCACCAGAAAGACAAGTTCCAGCCTCATCCACCAGAACACAGGCACAAGTCCCCTCAACCAGGAAGCCTACACAACCCATTGAACCAAGCTTACCCACTGGGGGCAGACACCAAAAACAACGGAAACTATGAACCTGCAGCCTGCAGAAAGGAGACCCCAAACACAGTAAGTTAAGCAAAATGAGAAGACAGAGAAATACACAGCAGATGAAGGAGCAAGGTAAAAACCCACCAGACCAAACAAATGAAGAGGAAATAGGCAGTCTACCTGAAAAAGAATTCAGAATAATGATAGTAAAGAGGATCCAAAATCTTGGAAATAGAATGGAAAAAATACAAGAAACGTTTAACAAGGACCTAGAAGAACTAAAGAGCAAACAAACAATGATGAACAACACAATAAATGAAATTAAAAATTTTCTAGAAGGAATAAATAGCAGAAAAACTGAGTGGAAGAATGGATAATTGACCTAGAAGATAAAATAGTGGAAATAACTACTGCAGAGCACAATTAAAAAAAAAAAATGAAAAGAATTGAGGACAGTCTCAGAGACTTCTGAGACAACATTAAACGCACCAACATTCGAATTATAGGGGTCCCAGAAGACGAAGATAAAAAGAAAGGGACTGAGAAAATATTTGAAGAGATTACAGTTGAAAACATCCCTAATATGGGAAAGGAAATAATCAATCAAGTCCAGGAAGCACAGAGAGTCCCATACAGGATAAATCCAAGGAGAAACACACGAAGACACATATTAATCAAGCTATCAAAAATAAAATACAAAGAAGAAATATTAAAAGGGAAAAGCAACAAATAACATACAAGGGAGTTCCCATAAGGTTAACAGCTGATCTTTCAGCAGAAATTCTGCAAGCCAGAAGGGAGTGGCAGGACGTATTTCAAGTTATGAAAAGGAAAAACCTACAACCAAGATTACTCTACCCAGCAAGGATCTCATTCAGATTCGACAGAGAAATTAAAACCTTTACAGACAAGCAAAAGATATGACAATTCAGCACCACCAAACCAGCTTTACAACAAATGCTAAAGGAACTTCTCTAGGCAGGAAACACAAGAGAAGAAAAACCTACAATAACAAACCCAAAACAATGAAGAAAATGGTAATAGGAACACACATATTGATAACTACCTTTAATGTAAATGGATTAAATGCTCCAACCAAAAGACACAGACTGGCTGAATGGATACACAAACAAGACCCATATATATGATATCTACAAGAGACCTACTTCAGACCTAGGGATACATACAGACTGAAAGTGAGGGGATGGAAAAAGATATTCCATGCAAATGGAAAACAAAAGAAAGCTGGAGTAGCAATTCTCACATCAGACAAAGTAGACTTTAAAATAAAGACTAGGGGCTTCCCTGGTGGCGCAGTGGTTGAGAATCTGCCTGCTAATGCAGGGGACACGGGTTTGAGCCCTGGTCTGGGAAGATCCCACATGCCACAGAGCAACTAGGCCTGTGAGCCACAACTACTGAGCCTGCGCGTCTGGAGCCTGTGCTCCGCAACAAGAGAGGCCACGATAGTGAGAGGCCCGCACACCGCGATGAAGAGTGGCCCCCGCTTGCTGCAACTAGAAAAAGCCCTAGCACAGAAACGAACACCCAACATAGCAATCAATCAATCAATCAATCAATAAAACTTTAAAAAAAAAAGAAAAAAGAAAATAAAGACTATTACAAGAGACAAAGAAGGACACTACATAATGATCAAGGGATCAATCCAAGAGGAAGATATAACAATTGTAAATATTTATTCACCCAACATAGGAGCACTTCAATACTTAAGGCTAATGCTAACAGCCATAAAAGGGGAAATCGACAGTAACACAATCATAGTAGGGGACTTTAACACCCCACTTTCACCAATGGATAGATTATCCAAAATGAAAATAAATAAGGAAACACAAGCTTTAAATGATACATTAAACAAGATGGACTTGATATTTATAGGACATTCTATCCAAAAACAACAGAATACACTTTCTTCTCAAGTGCTCATGGAACATTATCCAAGATAGATCATATCTTGGGTCACAAATCAAGCCTTGGTAAATTTAAGAAAACTGAAATCATATCAAGTATCTTTTCTGACCACAATGCTATGAAAATACATATCAATTACAGGAAAAAAATCTGTAAAAAATACAAACACATGGAGGGTAAACAATACAATACTAAATAACCAAGAGATCACTGAAGAAATCAAAGAGGAAATCAAAAAATACATAGAAACAAATGACAATGAAAACACGATGACCCAAAATCTATGGGAGGCAGCAAAAGCAGTTCTAAGAGGGAAGTTTATAGCAATACAACCGTACCACAAGAAACAAGAAACATCTCAAAAAACAACCGAACCTTACACTTAAAGCAGTTAGAGAAAGAAGAACAAACCCCAAAGTCAGCAGAAGGAAAGAAATAATAAAGATCAGATCAGAAATAAATTAAAAAGAAATGAAGAAACAATAGCTAAGGTCAATAAAACAAAAAACTGGTTCTTTGAGAAGATAAAGAAAATTGATAAACCACTAGCCAGACTCAACACAAAAAAAAGCGAGAAGACTCAAATCAACAGAATTAGAAATGAAAAAGGAGAAGTAACAACTGACACTGCAGAAATACAAAGGACCATGAGAGATTACTACAAGCAACTATATGCCAATAAAATGGACAACCTGGAAGAAATGGACACATTCTTAGAAAAGGACAACCTCGTGAGACTGAACCAGGAAGAAATAGAAAATATAAACAGACCAATCACAAGCCCTGAAATTGAAACTGTGATTAAAAATCTTCCAACAAACAAAAGCCCGGGACCAGATGGCTTCACAGGCAAATTCTATCACACATTTAGAGAAGAGCTAATACCTATCCTTCTCAAACTCTTCCCAAATATAGAAGAGGGAGGAACCCTCCCAAACTCATTCTACAAGGCCACCATCACCCTGATACCAAAACCAGACAAAGATGTCACAAAGAAAGAAAACTACAGGCCAATATCACTGATGAACATAGATGCAAAAATCCTCAACAAAATACTAGCAAACAGAATCCAACAGCACATTAAAAGGATCATACACCATGATCAAGTGGGGTTTATTCCAGGAATGCAAGGATTCTTCAATATATGCAAATCAATCAATGTGATACACCATATTAGCCAACTGAAGGAGAAAAACCATATGATCCTCTCAATAGATGGAGAAAAAGCTTTCAACAAAATTCAACACCCATTTATGATAAAACCTCTCCACAGGTAGGCACAGAGGGAACTTAGCTCAACATAATAAAGGCCATATATGACAAACCCACAGCCAACATTGTTCTCAATGGTGAAAAATTGAAACCATTTCCAAGCTCAGGAATAAGACAAGGTTGCCCACTCTCACCACTATTATTCACAATAGTTTTGGAAGTTTTAGCCAGAGCAATCAGAGAAGAAGAAGAAATAAAAGGAATCCAAACTGGAAAAGAAGAAGTAAAGCTGTCACTGTTTGCAGATGACATGATACTATACATAGAGAATCCCAAAGATGCTACCAGAAAACTACTAGAGCTAATCAATGAATTTGGTAAAGTAGCAGGATACAAAATTAATGCACAGAAATATCTTGCATTCCTATACATTAACGATGAAAAGTCTAAAAGAGAAATTAAGGGAACACTCCCATTTACCATTGCAACAAAAAGAATAAAATACGTAGGAATAAACCTACCGGAGGAGAAAAAAGACCTGTATGCAGAAAACTATAAGACACTGATGAAAGAAGTGAAAGATGATACAAACAGATGGAGAGATAGACCATGTTCTTGGATTGGAAGAATCAACATTGTGAAAATGACTCTACTACCCAAAGCAATCTACAGATTCAATGCAATCCCTATCAAACTACCAATGGCATTTTTCACAGAACTAGAACAAAAAATTTCACAATCTGTATGGAAACACAAAAGGCCCCGAATAGCCAAAGCAATCTTGAGAAAGAAAAACGGAGCTGGAGGAATCAGGCTCCCTGACTTCAGACTATACTACAAAGCTACAGTAATCAAGACAGTATGGTACTAGCACAAAAACAGAAATATAGATCAATGGAACAGGATAGAAAGCCCAGAGATAAACCCACACACATATGGTCACCTTATCTTTGATAAAGGAGGAAAGAATATACAATGGAGAAAAGACAGCCTCTTCAGTAAGTGGTGCTGGGAAAACTGGAAATCTACAAGTAAAAGAATGAAATTAGAACACTCCTTAACACCACGCACAAAAATAAACTCAAAATGGATTAAAGACCTAAATGTAAGGCCAGACACTATAAAACTCTTAGAGGAAAACATAGGTAGGACACTCTATTACATAAATCACAGCAAGATCCTTTTTGACCCATCTCCTAGAGAAATGGAAATTAAAAACAGAAATAAACAAAGGGGACCTAATGAAACTTAAAAGCTTTTGCACAGCAAAGGAAACCATAAACAAGATGAAAAGACAACCCTCAGAATGGGAGAAAATATTTGCAAATGAAGCAACTGACAAAGGATTAGTCTCCAAAATATACAGGCAGCTCATGCAGCTCAGTATCACAAAAACAAACAACTCCATCCAAAAATTGGCAGAAGATCTAAATAGACATTTCTCCAAAGAAGATACACAGATCGCCAACAAACACATGAAAGGATGCTCAACATCACTAATCATTAGAGAAATGCAAATGAAAACTACAATGAGATATCACCTCACACTGGTCAGAATGGCCATCATCAAAAAATCTACAAACAATAAATGCTGGAGAGGGTGTGGAGGAAAGGGAACCCTCTTGCACTGTTGGTGGGAACGTAAAGTCATACAGCCACTATGGAGAACAGTATGGAGGTTCCCTAAAAAACTAAAAATAGAACTACCATATGACCCAGCAATCCCACTCCTGGGCATATACCCTGAGAAAACCATAATTCAAAAAGAGGCATGTACCACAATGTTCATTGCATCTCTATTTACAGTTGCCAGGACATGGAAGCAACCTAAGTGTCCATCGACACATGAATGGATAACGAAGGTGTGGCCCATATACACAATGGAATATTACTCGGCCATAAAAAGAAATGAAATTGAGTTATTTGTAGTGAGGTGGATGGATCTAGAGTCTGTCACACAGGGTGAAGTAAATCAGAAAGAGAAAAACAAATACCGTATGCTAACCCATATATATGGAATCTAAAAAAAAAGTGGTTCTGAAGAACCTAGGGGCAGGACAGGAATAAAGACACAGACGTAGAGAATGGACTTGAGGACATGGGGAGGGGGAAGGGTAAGCTGGGACGAAGTGAGAGAGTGGCATGGACTTATATATACGACCAAATGTAAAACAGATAGCTAGTGGGAAGCAGCCGCATAACACAGTGAGATCAGCTCGGTGCTTTGTGACCACCTAGAGGGGTGGGGTAGGGAGGGTGGGAGGGAGACGCAAGAGGGAGGGGATATGGGGATATATGTGTATGTATAGCTGATTCACTTTGTTATAAAGCAGAAACTAACACACCATTGTAAAGCAATTTTACTCCAATAAAGATGTTAAAGAAAATACAATGAGAAGCAAGTGAAAGGATTCAAGCTGAACAGGGGTACGGAATGATTCACGCTTGGAAAGATAACTTTGTCATTGCAAAAGATTCTAGGGAGGCAAGAGTGGGAGTTGTGAGACTGTTGGAGGGTGCTCGGGGAAGGTGACAGTAACCTTGAAAGCAGTGGTTTCAGGGAAGTGAGTGCACTGCAGATCCATTTTAGAAGCATCTTTAATGGTAACTGATGGATTAAATATGGGAGGTAAGAGAAGAGAGAAATCAAGGAGGAATCTCAGGTATACGGCTTATTATATGGAAGTGTGCCATTTACTATGATGGGTAAAACTTGGGATGTTTATGGACATTTCCTCAGAGTTGAAGAGATGGCAATGGGCACGAATTTGGTAGGGTTTTGTTTTGACGAGTTTTAACATGAAGGCTGAACAATCAGTCCAGAATATTCTCTAATAATAATTTATCAATTATTGCTAGGTGCTGGGAAATTTGCTAAGTATTTTTTGACTATCCCATTTAATCTACAAAACAAACCAGTGAGGTATTGTTACTCTGATTTCACAGAGGACACTGTAGTTTAGACTGATTAAGTAACATTTCCAAGTTTGAGAGTGAAGAAATCAGAATTACAGTGAAGCCATGGTCTGTCTGACTACAAAAGCATAGTCTCAACCACTAGGCTGTCTCATGTACAGATAAGGAATACCAGATTTTGCCCTCGACACCTTTTTTATATTTAAAATTTCTGATAACTTTAGGAAATGTTCTCTAACTGTACTGAAATTTCATTATAGGCACAGGCTATTATAGACGAGCTCAAATTTTAAGAAATGTGACACAGATACGTATTTAATCACACATATAAAACAGCAATGAACATATAGAAATGCCTGGTAAATGTATCAGAGAAGAGATAATCATTAGATTGAGTCTTCAAATATAAATAAGTTAGAGGATGAGGCATTTTAGGCAGATGAATCAGAGTGAACAAAGGCATAGAGATAGGAAATAGCCTGACATTTTCAGGGAAGCAACTCATTAAGATTTACCTGCTCTGTGAGTGGGCAAGTTAATTAATGAACAGAAAAGGAGAGAGAGAAAAGGGGGGACAGGAGAGCGAGAGAAAGGAGGTGGGGGAGAGAGAGAGAGAAGGAGAGATAAAATAATGTTAAGGACCAGATTATGGAGACCTTCATATGAAATACTACGGGATTTAAGAATTATCCCGTATTACAGACAATAAGTAATCATTGAACGTTTTTCAGCAGCTGGTAGCGTCCTCACATTCCACCCTGGTTTTTGATGTGAGGGGGGGGGTGGATTTGGATGCATCCGGGTTGCCAAATCAGAGATTAAGACACTAGTTGGAATACACCCTCATACTTTACTGACACACTCTTAAAGACACACTCAAAGAAAAGAAAAATCACCCCAGTTACAATATTTGTTAAAGAAAAAAGACAAACATATTTAGACATACCTGCTCATAAGTTATACAAGTAACTCTGCACTCCTAGAGGAAGCTCAACAAAAGACTTCCCTCTTTCTCATCAACTAAGTGAAGAGTGCATAAGCACTAATTATTGCACACAAATAGGAGGAACTGACTGTATGTGTTGTCAATGTATTATCTTACCATAAACTTTGTAGACCTTTTCACTCATAGCGGTTGCTACTCCACTACAGTGAACTCAAACTTGTTACCCCCTCATTTGAGATTTTTACCAATGATCTAGAATCAAACACCTTAGCTTTTTCTCTCCGTTCTTGTGCCTGCTGTGTGTCCACTCTCTCTTAATTCTGTCTGGATTCTGTACAAGAGTAGATTCCAAGTAATTAAAATTTGATAAAAATGTAACCTCCTTCCCTGTGAAGACAACAGCAGTTTTTGTAGCCACCGTCACAGATGAACTGCCGGGAAGACGCAGCAGCCTGCGGTACATGGATGTCAGAAGGCATAATAGGAATCTGTAGGTTGGGATCAGAACCGGATGTGCTTGTTTCTGACCCAACTTCAAGAGATGCCCCTCGAAAGTAGCAGAGGGAATGTGTTCTCTCTGCTCACTGCATATATGGCTGTACTTAGAGTTCAGAAGATGAGATTATCACCCTGACTGATTGCTGGAGATTGAGGGTGGGTAGGAGGGAGAAGCATGGTAACAGAATTAAAGTTTTGGATTTAAACATTGCCGTGCCATATGAACCTGAAACAGAGGTGCCTGTATCGTTAGAAAGTGATGTTCTGAGAGGGGACACTTACCTCGGCTCAGCAGCCTCTGAGGGGGTAGAATGTGGAAAGAAACTCTTCACTGATCTAAAATAGGAAGAAGCAGAAAAGAAAGGTTCAGGTATTGAATAGCTGTGAGGAACCCACTCTCTAAAACCTACAAAGTGTGAAAGGGCACAGATTACCCAACTGCTTCCAAACTGATCGCCAGGACTAGATGAGAGGTGAGCCCTGGGCACCAGGACCACATCTGTGCCTGATGCGGCACCAGGATGACCATCCTAGCACCCTGGGGCCAGAGCACCCACTGCCTTCCTGGTGGAAGCTGCAGTGGTCTTAGGCACACCAAGCTGTGAAGATCTTTGGCTTCTGAGGACTTTATATGGTTTCAAGACTTTGCCCTACATCTCTGCAAACACCCAAGAGAAAAGTACTTTGACAATGGCAGTTCAGGCCTCTCGTGGGAGCCATGAGAAATTTCTATTTGCCTATTGTACAGTCTTACTTATTTTATACAATATTAGTTCCACAGGGGAAAGAAATTCACTCATGGCTACATGTTTTGAGAAGAACCACATTTGAATTTATTCTTTGCTGAAACACGAAGAGAAGGAAAAGTACTACTTTTAAATCTATTTATAGATTTTCAATTATTATTCAATCTTCAGTTGCTTGAAACAGGACAATCATATCAGCACTCCAGGGGAGATATTAATATCCAAAGTAAACATATTGCTAGACTTCAGTAAAATTTTAAATAAAAGTTTTTGTTTTAAATGCTTGTGCCATAATTGTGTGCTAAATAAATTTATCATGATGGGATCATTATTACTTTGTCAGCTGCCTTTGGGAACCATTTGACCAATACTTCATGTTCTGGGACAAAACTCTAGTTTACTAAAATCATTTCTCTGTAATCTGATGAACTCTTAAGTACCCTCACAGAAAGAAAAGCTGTCAAATTCATTGGGGTTTCATGAAATGATAAGCAGAAATATTGGCAGTTATAAGCAATTCAGTCTGCCACATGTGTTTATGGTAATTAAGCAGCCTTTAACATAGTTTATCTTTTAGGGCTGAAGTATAAAAACCAAATTGCAACAAATAAAAATAAGGCACTTCTTTCAAATCCCTGACCCCTATTTATCTCAAAATCCTAGCAAACTCTGCCATCCCCCAAAATGTTTCATTTGATATCATCCACAATTTTCCAAAATGGATTTTAAATCTATCACGATGTTGTGGTCACTAATGGAAAGAAATGGCAGAGCGTCCACCAAACAATAACTGCACTAACCAGGTTCTGGTCACCTGTTGTGGTGGCAGTGTGCCAGGGAGACTGAAAAGAGGGAGCACACTTCTCCTCCAAAGATAGGGAATGTCCGTCTAGTAATTCTATGAATTACTGTGTCTGTGAGCCTTTATACAGCATGTTTAGGGTCCGAATTTCATACAAGTAATCCCAAATAGGTTGGAGATGTTCATCAGATACAAACCGGCTATGTTCCATGACATGCTGACACTATCTTATCCTAGAATTCGGCTATACAGGCTTTTCTTGGAGCTGTTTTTTTATACCTTGTTGGCAGTTCCAGGTTGGAGAACTTTGCAGATCTCTGTCCAGGATATGTGGGAAGCATTAAGGAAACCCAGGGAACTCATTGTCTGTTGTGTTGTCCCTCAGGTCCTGAGGTCCCTTGGCTATGTTTTTCTTTTTTTTCGGTGTGTTCTTGTATCTGTTCTGTTATGTCCGGATTTCTTAATTGTAAAGGACAGTTCACTTTTTTATTTCTAAGTGGTATTCCAGTATATGGATATTACCCTGTTTGTTATCTATTCACCACTTGATGGACATTTGGTTCTGCTTGAGGCATGCTTTAGACACCTACCCAGGACGTATATATCTCTTAGTCTTCACTTCCTGCAGAGCCTGAAGGTCACCCAGAGGCGAAATCCTTGGGCCTTCTCAGGCTTTTTCTAAGCATGACTCCAGCCTTGAGCATGCCTGAAGCCTTCTCAATTCCCTGGCATGTACCTGAGGTTTTAAAAGCCCTTATTCTCCTATATATATCCTTTTCCAGCCTCTTCCTTCCCAATCTTTTCAGTCTGGCTATTGGCTGTCTCAACTGTTAACCCTAGCGTCAGGCTACAATACTTCTGCCTTTAAATACTTTCTGCAAACGCCACATGGAAAGCCATCCCAGCCCTAAGAACACTGAGTCAGTGAAACAAAGGTAAGCCTTTATGTCAGCCCTTCAGGTAGCTGCCAGATAAGTTGAAACAACCAAAATTCTTTGACAATAAGGTCCAAATTGCTGTTTTTGACTAGCAACCTCCACCAGGAGTATAGACTGTCACATCCATGGCTGTCACCAATATGGGAGGTGAGAGGTAATAAGTGGGTAATTGAAATGCCCCAGCACTATTTTACCAAAATGCAGCAGTTTCAGTCTTTATTAGTCTTTCCCCTTTTTGTAGTCAATTTTTTACTAGATTTCAGAGTTCTACAAAAGTTAATTCCAAAAGTTTTTGCCAGCTTATTTGCTGTTTTGAGGAGAAATAAAATCTTGAAATTCCCTATTCACCGTTTTCAGTAATGTTTACAGAAACATCATTACCTTAAATATGTATAGAATATAATTTATATTTATATAATTAACCTACATATTTAAATGCATATATACACACACATACTTCGTATATTGTCTTTGCATCTTTCAACTTTGCCAAACTCCCTTATTAATTCCAAGACCTTTATTGTAGATTCTTGGAGGTTTTCTATGTAAATGATAATGTTGCCTAAAAATAAAAATGATTCTATTTGTTTCTTTCTAATTTGCATTCCTTTTATTTCTTTTTCTGGCCTTATCACTTTGGCCAGAATTTCCAGGTAAAGAAAAATGATGATCATGGACATCAGGTACTGTTCACAATCTCAAAGGGAAAATTATTCAGTTTTTCACCATTAAGTATGATGTTAGCTATGTTATTTGTATACAAACTTTATTAGGTTAAGAAGTTTCCTTCTATACCTAGTTTGTAAAGATTTTTATAACTAATGTTGAATTATATTAACTGCTTTTTTGCCATCTATTGAGATGATAAATTGGTTTTCCCTTTTAGTCTGTTGATATACTGAAATATGTACCCTGATTTATTTAAGGATGCTGAACTAAACTAAAATATAAACTGTTATATTTTTGTAAATTACCAGATTTTATTTGGTAATATTTTTAGAATTCTGTGTGTCTGTTCATAAAAGTTATTGGTCTGTGGTTTTCTTTGCTTGTAATGTCTTGGTTTGGTTCAGTGTGAGGGTAATACTGGCTTCATAAAATAATGTGGTGTTTACTCCTTTTCTATTTTCTGGAAGAGTTTGAACTAGTATATATAGTTTAATAGAATTCACTAGTGGAGCCATCTGGGCCAGGGAATGTTTTTCATTGTACCTTCAGTTTCTTTCACAGGTAGAAAATTTGCAGGTTACCTATTTCTTCTTCTGCAGGTTTTGGTACTTTTTGATTTTCCAGGATTTTATCTATTTCATCTAAATTCTTGAGATTATTGGTGTAAATCTATGGAAAATATTGTCTTAGTATTTTCTTGAACAAATTAATTTTTTGAAGTATAGTTGATAACAATGTTGTGTTAGTTTTTCTGATGTAGACCAAAGTGAATATATATATATATTTTTATTTTTTGTATTATTTTCCATTATGATTTATTACACAATATTGAATATAGTTCCCTGTACTATACAGTAGGACCTTGTTGTTTATCTATTTTATATATAGTAGTTTGCATCTGCTAAACCTAAACTCCCAATTTATCTCTCCCCAGCCCCATTTCCCCTTTGGTAACCCTAGGTTTGTTTTCTGTCTGTGGGTCTGTTTCTGTTCATGAATAAGTTCATTTGTGTCACATTTTAGATTCCACATGTAAGTGATATCACATGGTAATTGTCTTTCTCTTTCTGACTTACTTCACTTAGTACGATAATCTCTAGATCCATCCATGTTGCTGCAAATGACATTATTTCATTCTTTTTTATGACTGAGTAGTATTCCATTGTATATACGTACCACATCTTCTTTATCCATTCATCTGTCAATGGACATTTAGGTTGCTTCCACGTCTTGGCTATTGTAAATAGTGCTGCTATGAACACTGGATGCATATATCTTTTTGAAATATAGTTTTCTTATGCCCAGGAGTGGGATTGCTAGATCATATGGTAACGTTATTTTTAGTTTTTTAAGGAACCTCCATACTATTCTCCATAGTGGTTGTACCATTTACATTCCCACCAATATTGTGGGAGGGTTCCCTTTTCTCCACACCCTCTCCATTTATTGTTTGTAGACTTTTTGATGATGGCCATTCTGACTGGTGTGAGGTGATAATCTCATCGTAGTTTTGATTTGCATTTCTCTAATAATGGAGTATGAGCAGAGGTCTAGGGTATGATCACCAAAGTTGATGACTGAAGTGGGTCAGAGTACAAAACAATGGAAAGAAATAGAAAGTCAAATAACTGAGATGCCAGGATACTGAATGGATCTGCTGCATTGATGTAGAAATTTTCACATGTACAACAGAATTAGTAGTAAACCAGTGTAAAACAAGGAGGATGGATGGTAAGTGAAGAAAAAAAGAGGGGATGATGGTGCAACACTCTGATAGCATATGCTTCAAAGGAATTGGAGTCATTTAGGGAAAAATAAAAAGAGCAATGGTCTGGAAGTGGCAGAGGATCAGGAAAAATACCCTCTTCACTTTCCTACTCAGTATTAGAGAAAATACAAGAGAAAATGTGTGTACATTTGAGAGGACTGAGTGGAATCAGAGCTCTCAGTGAACAGTCGGCTTGACGTTCAAGTACGAAAGAGAAGAATACATTTTTAAAAAGCCATTCAGAATATAGAGCATTTTGCTGATAATGCAGCACAAGTTTCAGGGGACAACTGGGAATGACTGTGGTATCAGAGCAGATTAGTATTTTGGTCAGATATTTAGGGCAAATTGAGATAAAAGCCCAGATGATGAAGGACAAGCTGTAAACTGTGGACTTCCTGCCAAGCCTCAGATACACAGGGTTGTGAGGCATGAAAGAATTACTTGGGATAGTCTCTTGAGGGAAAGTGGTTAATCAGAGGTAATTAAGACCTCTTTCTAGACACTGGGTTCAATCCAAGTCCTTATTCCCTGTGGGGGCAGCAGCTTCATTTTGCACTCCCCACTCTGGCCTTTGTTTCTTCACTTTCAACATGTAGAAATATAGAGCTTTTTTTTTTTTTTTTTAGATTTGATGAAAGTTCATAATGATGCAATTGACAAGGAAATTTAGTTATTTCTGAGATATACATTTTAAAGTAGTAACTAGAATTATGACTTATAACATTATACCAGAACATATAAGATTTTTAGAAATTTCATGTAACGTCTGAAACATTTTTTTTAATGTGTGAAACATTTATATTAACATATTTCCATACATGTTTCCATACAAATATAAGATTTTTAGAAATTTCATATAATGTCTGAAACATTTATATTAACATATTTCCATACAAATAACCCAAAGAAAGTTTAGTATTAGTTGTTTTGTTTGTTTGTTTCTTTATACTGCAGATTCTTATTAGTCATCAATTTTATACACATCAGTGTATACATGTAAATCCCAATCACCCAATTCAGCACACCACCATCCCCACCCCACCGCAGTTTCCCCCCCTTGGTGTCCATACGTTTGTTCTCTACATCTGTGTCTCAACTTCTGCCCTGCAAACCGGTTCATCTGTACCATTTTTCTAGGTTCCACATTCATGCGTTAATATACGATATTTGTTTTTCTCTTTCTGACTTACTTCACTCTGTATGACAGTCTCTAGATCCATCCACGTCTCAAAAAATGACTCAATTTCGTTCCATTTTGTGGCTGAGTAATATTCCATGGTATATATGTACCACATCTTCTTTATCCATTTGTCTGTTGATGGGCATTTACGTTGCTTCCATGACCTGGCTATTGTAAATAGTGCTGCAATGAACATTGGGGTGCATGTGTCTTTTTGAATTATGGTTTTCTCTGGGTATACGCCCAGTAGTGGGATTGCTGGATCATATGGTAATTCTATTTTTAGTTTTTAAGGAACCTCCATACTGTTCTCCATAGTGGCTGTATCAATTTACATTCCTACCAACAGCGCAAGAGGGTTCACTTTTCTCCACACCCTCTCCAGCATTTGTCGTTTGTAGATTTTCTGATGATGCCCATTCTAACTGGTGTGAGGTAATAGCTCATTGTACTTTTGATTTGCATTTCTCTAATAATTAGTGATGTTGAGCAGTTTTTCAGGTGCTTCTTGGCCATATGTATGTCTTCTTTGGAGAAATGTCTATTTAGGTCTTCTGCCCATTTTTGGATTGGGGTGTTTGTTTCTTTAATATTGAGCTGCAAGAGCTGTTTATATATTTTGGAGATTAACCCTTTGTCCGTTGATTCGTTTGCAAATATTTTCTCCCATTCTGAGGGTTGTCTTTTCATCTTGTTTATGGTTTCCTTTGCTGTGCAAAAGCTTTGAAGTTTCATTAGGTCCCATTTGTTTATTTTTGTCTTTATTTCCATTACTCTAGGAGGTGGATCAAAAAAGATCTTGCTGTGATTTATGTCAAAGAGTGTTCTTCCTATGTTTTCGTCTAAGAGTTTTATAGTGTCCGGTCTTACATTTAGGTCTCGAATCCATTTTGAGTTTATTTTTGTGTATGGTGTTAGGGAGTGTTCTAATTTTTCTTTTACATGTATCTGTCCAGTTTTCCCAGCACCACTTATTGAAGAGACTGTCTTTTCTCCATTGTATATCCTTGCCTCCTTTGTCATAGATTAGTTGACCATAGGTGCGTGGGTTTATCTCTGGGCTTTCTATCTTGTTCCATTGATCTATGTTTCTGTTTTTGTGCCAGTACCATATTGTCTTGATTACTGTAGCTTTGTAATATAGTCTGACATCAGGGAGTCTGATTCCTTCAGCTCAATTTTTTTCCCTCAAGACTGCTTTGGCTATTCGGGGTCTTTTGTGTCTCCATACAAATTTTAAGATGATTTGTTCTAGTTCCATAAAAAATGCCATTGGTAATTTGATAGGGATTGCATTGAATCTGTAGATTGCTTTGGGTAGTAGAGTCATTTTCACAATATTGATTCTTCCAATCCAAGAACATGGTATATCTCTCCATCTGTTGATATCATCTTTAATTTCTTTCATCAGTGTCTTATAGTTTTCTGCATACAGGTCTTCTGTCTCCCTAGGTAGGTTTATTCCTAGGTATTTTATTCTTTTTGTTGCAATGGTAAATGGGAGTGTTTCCATAATTTCTCCTTCAGATTTTTCATCATTAGTGTATAGGAATGCAAGAGATTTCTGTGCATTAATTTTGTATTCTGCAACATTACCAAATTCATTGATTAGCTCTAGTAGTTTTCTGGTGGCATTTTTAGGATTCTCTATGTATAGTATCATGTCATCAGCAAACAGTGACAGTTTTACTTCTTCTTTTCCAGTTTGGATTCCTTTTATTTCTTTTTCTTCTCTGATTGCCGTGACTAGAACTTCCAAAACTATGTTGAAAAATAGTGGTGAGAGTGGACATCCTTGTCTCGTTCCTGATCTTAGAGGAAATGCTTTCCGTTTCTCACCATTGAGAATGATGTTTGCTGTGGGTTTGTTGTATATGGCCTTTATTATGTTGAGGTAGGTTCCTTCTGTGCCCACTTTCTGGAGAGTTTTTATCATAAATGGGTGTTAAAATTTGTCAAAAGATTTCTTCTGCATCTATTGAGATGATCATATGGTTTTTATTCTTCAGTTTGTTAATATGGTGTATCACATTGATTGATTTGCATATATTGAAGAATCCTTGCATCCCTGGGATAAATCCCACTTCATCATGGTGTATGATCCTTTAAATGTGTTGTTGGATTCTGCTTGCTAGTATTTTGTTGAGGATTTTTGCATCTATATTCACCAGTGATATTGGTCTGTAATTTTCTTTTTTTGTAGTATCTTTGTCTGGTTTTGGTATCAGGGTGATGGTGGCCTCATAGAATGAGCTTGGGAGTGTTCCTTCCTCTGCAAATTTTTGGAAGAGTCTGAAAAGGATGGGTGTTGGCTCTTCTCTAAATGTTTGATAGAATTCACCTGTGAAGCCATCTGGTCCTGGACTTTTGTTTATTGGAAGATTTTTAATCACAGTTTCAATTTCATTACTTGTGATTGGTCTGTTCATATTTTCTGTTTCTTCCTGGTTCAGTCTCGGAAGGTTGTGCTTTTCTAAGAATTTGTCCATTTCTTCCAGGTTGTCCATTTTATTGGCATACAGTTGCTTGTAGTAGTCTCTTAGGATGCTTTGTATTTCTGTGGTGTCTGTTGTAACTTCTCCTTTTTCATTTCTGATTTTATTGATTTGAGTCTTCTCCCTCTTTTTCTTGATGAGTCTGGCTAATGGTTTATCAATTTTGTTTATCTTCTCAAAGAACCAGCTTTTAGTTTTATTGATCTTTGCTATTGTTTTCTTTGTTTCTATTTCATTTATTTCTGCTCTGATCTTTATGATTTCTTTCCTTCTGCTAACTTTGGGTTTTGTGTGTTCTTCTTTCTCTAGTTCCTTTAGGTGTAAGGTTAGATTGTTTACTTGAGATTTTTCTTGTTTCTTGAGGTAGGCTTGTATAGCTATAAACTTCCCTCTTAGAACTGCTTTTGCTGCATCCCATAGGTTTTGGGTCGTCGTGTTTTCATTGTCATTTGTCTCTAGGTATTTTTTGATTTCCTCTTTGATTTCTTCAGTGATCTCTTGGTTATTTAGTAACGTATTGTTTAGCCTCCATGTGTTGGTGTTTTTTACCTCTTTTCTCCTGTAGTTCATTTCTAATCTCATAGCGTTGTGGTCAGAAAAGATGCTTGATATGATTTCAATTTTCTTAAATTTACTGAGGCTTGATTTGTGACCCAAGATGTGATCTATCTGGGAGAATGTTCCGTGTGTACTTGAGAAGAAAGTGTAATCTGCTGTTTTTGGATGGAATGTCCTATAAATATCAATTAACTCTATCTGGTCTATTGTGTCATTTAAAGCTTCTGTTTCCTTATTTATTTTCACTTTGGATGATCTGTCCATTGGTGTAAGTGAGGTGTTAAAGTCCCCCACTATGATTGTGTTACTGTCAATTTCCTCTTTTATAGCTGTTACCAGTTGCCTTATGTATTGAGGTGCTCCTATGTTGGGTGCATATATATTTATAATTGTTATATCTTCTTCTTGGATTGATCCCTTGATCATTATGTAGTGTCCTTCCTTGTCTCTTGTACCATTCTTTATTTTAAAGTCTATTTTGTCTGGTATGGGAATTGCTACTCCAGCTTTCTTTTGATTTCCATTTGCATGGAATATCTTTTTCCATCCCCTCACTTTCAGTCTGTATGTGTCCCTAGGTCTGAAGTGGGTCTCTTGTAGACAGCATACATATGGGTCTTGTTTTTGTATCCATTCAGCAAGCCTGTGTCTTTTGGTTGGAGCATTTAATCCATTCATGTTTAAGGTAATTATCAATAGGTATGTTCCTATGACCATTTTCTTAATTGTTTTGGGTTTGTTTTTGCAGGTCCTTTTCTTCTCTTGTGTTTCCCACTTAGAGAAGTTCCTTTAGCATTTGTTGTAGAGCTGGTTTGGTGGTGCTGAATTCTCTTAGCTTTTGCTTGTCTGTAAAGCTTTTGATTTCTCCATCGAATCTGAATGAGATCCTTGCCGGTAGAGTAATCTTGGTTGTAGGTTCTTCCCTTTCATCACTTTAAGTATATCATGCCACCTCCTTCTGGCTTGTAGAGTTTCTGCTGGGAAATCAGCTGTTAATCTTATGGGAGTTCCCTCATATGTTATTTTTCATTTTTCCCTTGCTGCTTTCAATAATTTTTCTGTGTCTTTAATTTTTGCCAGTTTGCTTACTATGTGTCTTGGTGTGCTTCTCCTTGGATTTATCCTGTATTGGACTCGCTGTGCTTCCTGGAATGGGTGGCCATTTCCTTTCCCATGTTATGGAAGTTTTCGACTATAATCTCTTCAAATATTTTCTCGGGTCCTTTCTCTCTCTCTTCTCCTTCTGGGAACCATATAATGCAAATGCTGTTGCGTTTAATGTTGTCCCAGAGGTCTCTTAGGCTGTCTTCATTTCTTTTCATTCTTTTTTCTTTAATCTCTTCAGCAGCAGTGAATTCCACCATTCTGTCTTCCAGGTTACTTATCCGTTCTTCTGCCTCAGTTATTCTGCTATTGATTCCTTCTAGTGTAGTTTTCATTTCAGTTATTGTATTGGTCATCTCTGTTTGTTTGTTCTTTAATTCTTCTAGGTCTTTGTTAAACATTTCTTGCATCTTCTCGATTTTTCCCTCCATTCTTTTTCCGAGGTCCTGGATCATCTTCACTATCATTATTCTGAATTCTTTTTCTGGAAGGTTGCCTATCTCCACTTCATTCAGTTGTTTTTCTGGGGTTTTATCTTGTTCCTTCATCTGGTACATAGTCCTCTGCCTTTTCATCTTGTCTATCTTTCTGTGGATGTGGGTTTTGTTCCACAGGCTGCAGGATTGTAGTTCTTCTTGCTTCTGCTGTCTGCCCTCTGGTGGATGAGGCTATCTAAGAGGCTTGATGGGAGGGACTGGTGGTGGGTAGACCTGACTGTTGCTCTGGTGGGCAGAGCTCAGTAAAACTTTAATCCACTTGACTGTTGATGGGTGGGGCTGGGTTCCCTCCCTGCTGGTTGTTTGGCCTGAGGCAACCCAACACTGGAGTCTACCTGGGCTCTTTGGTGGGGCTAATGACAGACTCTGGGAGGGCTCACATCAAGGAGTACTTCCCAGAACTTCTGCTGCCAGTGTCCTTGTCCCCACAGTGAGCCACAGCCCCCCCCCACCTCTGCAGGAGACCCTCCAACACTAGCAGGTAGGTCTGGTTCAGTCTCTCCTGGGTTCACTGCTCCTTCCCCTGGGTCCCAATGTGCACACTACTTTGTGTGTGCCCTCAGAGTGGAGTCTTGTTTCCCCCAGTCCTGTCAAAGTCCTGCAATCAATTCCAACTAGGCTTCAAAGTCTGTTTCTCTAGGAATTCCTCCTCCCATTGCCAGACCCCCAGGTTGGGAAGCCTGACGTGGGGCTCAGAACCTTCACTCCAGTGGGTGGACTTCTGTGGTATAAGTGTTCTCCAGTCTGTGAGTCACCCACCCACCAGTTATGGGATTTGATTTTACTGTGATTGCGACCCTCCTACCATCTCATTGTGGCTTCTCCTTTGTCTTTGGATGTGGAGTGTCTTTTTTGGTGAGTTCCAGTGTCTTCCTGTCAATGACTGTCCAGCAGCTAGTTGTGATTCTGGTGTTCTCGCAAGAGGGAGTGAGTGCACGTCCTTCTACTCCGCCATCTTGGTTCCTCTCCTCGAAATTTAGAGCTTTTAAAACTCAATTTTACACTTAGAGGATTTTAGCTTGTTGCCTGTCTTATCACAACTTCATTTTCATGCCCCCCGGTCCTTCATTTACACCATATTTTGTTTGAAGTTTTCACATTTTTTGTTGTATTGCCTGTAGTCTTAATGAAGGATGAATGGGTCATAATTTTGAGTTCTTGCATACGTAAATATGTATTTCTATCACCATTTAAAAGTGAATGATGTCAAGAGAATGAAAAGACAATCCAGAGGCTGGGAGAAAATTTTTGCAAAAGATACATGTGATAAAGAACTGTTATCTAAAATATACAAGTAACTCTTAAAAATCAGCAATAAGAAAATGAACAACCTGATTAAAAAATGGCCCAAAGACCTTAACAGACACCTCACCAAAGAATATATACAGATGGCAAATAAACATATGAAAAGATGCTTCATATCATGTGTCATCAGGGAAATGCAAATTAAATCAACAGTAAAATACCACTACACACCTGTTACAATGGCCAAAATACAGAACACTGACAACACCAAATGCTGGTGAAATATAGAGCAATAGAAACTCTCATTCATTGCTGGTGGGAATGCAAAGTGATACAGCCACTTTGGAAGACAGTTTGGTGGTTTCCTACAAAGCAAAACATACCTTTACCATACGATCCAGCAATCATGCTACTTGGTATTTACCCAAAGGAGTTGAAAATATGTTCACACAAAACCTGCACACGAATGTTTATAAGCAGCTTTATTCATAATTACCAAAACTCAGAAGCAAATAAGATATCTTTTAGTAGGTAAATGAATGAACTGTGCTACATGCAGACAATAGAATTTTATTCAGTTCCAAAAAGAAATGAATGATTAAGCCACGAAAAGACATGAATGAACTTAAATGTAAATCTCTAAGTGAAAGTAGTCAATATGAAAAGGCTGCATACTATACGATTCCAACTATAAGACACTGTGGACCACTTTTTTCCAAGTTTGCAGTGATACATAATTGACATGTACTGTTTGGTGTTTATTTGTATAACTTTTTCTGCTTATTGTATCCATTGAAAAAGAAAGACAAAATAAACAAATGGAATGAATTGGAGAATCAAAATTCAAAATAATCTTGGCAAGTTGGTGTGACATGTGAAAATCAGTAACAATTAGCAGAACAAAATGCATATACCTTTGTTTAAGCTTAAAAGAGTGCAATGGGTGTAGAGTCTTTGTAACCAGATTATAGGAACCAGGTCTTGGGAAATTAGTTGTATAAAAGACTGGTAATGAATAATTTTGGAAAAAAGAAGTGGTGATGTTTGCACAACATTGCGAATGTAATTAACGCCACTGAAGTGTACACTTAAAAATGATTAAAACAGCAAATTTTGTTACATATTGTATGTTTTACCACAATAAAAAAAGACTACAGGGCTTCCCTGGTGGCGCAGTGGTTGAGAATCTGCCTGCTAGTGCAGGGGACACGGGTTCGAGCCCTGGTCTGGGAAGATCCCATATGCCGCGGAGCAACTAGGCCCGTGAGCCACAACTACTGAGCCTGCGCGTCTGGAGCCTATGCCCTGCAACAAGAGGCCGTGACAGTGAAAGGCCCGCGCAACGCGATTAAGAGTGGCCCCCGCTTGCCACAACTAGAGAAAGCCCTCGCATAGAAACGAAGACCCAACACAGCAAAAAAAAAAAAAAAAAGACTACAGTGAAGCCACAGATTTCTCATCTTAAAAGCAAATGAGATCCAGCATAATGGCCTGAACAAATATCTATCATATATTATTTATTTCAGCATATATCACAGTCTAGACTAAGGCACAGACAGTATTGAAAGTTTCAAAACTGATATTTTTTTTAAAAGAGTTGAAAAAACCATTTGTGGTTATCCTGGAGGAAATTAAGCTATTCTACAAACAATTGGAGTATTGTCATGTAGAAAGAGAAACAGACATTATCCATTCTGTTTCACAAAAGTAAAGTGAACCTAATTGGTAGAATCCATCTATCCATTCAATCCACAAACCAGGTCTGCTTGATGAAGTCATGGCTCATTTCTTTAAACGCTGGTACGCTAATAAAATTTTTAAATAGGCAGATGATGTCTAAATACTACTGGATACCTGAGAGAAGACGATCTAAAAAAAGACCCTCTGCTGAATCACTGACATGTAAATTATCTGGTATTGGCCTATATAAGGAAATCCATTAATCATGTGGAGTAATTCTTCATTTGAAAGCAAGGGTCTGACCATAATAGTCTTCCTTAGTGTGAGTGTGGCAGTCCCACCTTCAGTTATCTGATCTCCTTTTTGATTCTGATGATAGATAGCAAGAAGTTCTTATAGTCTTTACCCTTTATCTCTGAATTTCTCTAAAAATTTAGAGAGAGCAGCCATAACTTCCTTGTTCCTCAAGCTGTAAATCAAGGGGTTCAACATAGGTGCCCCCACTGCATAGAATAGAGCAACCATCTTCTCCTCTTCCACTGAGAAGGCTGACCATGGCCCCAGGTAGGTGAAGATGGTAGCCCCAAAGTACATGCAAACCACAGTGAGGTGAGAAGCGCACGTCCCAGACGCTTTGCCACATCTCTGAGTAGAACAAATGCGCAGAATGGCAACAACTATATGACCATAGGAGAATAGAACCAGGGAACAGGGAAGCATGATCACCAGAAATACTGAGGCAACCACCATGACCTTATTGAAGTAGATGTCCACACAAACTAGCCATAGCACTGCTAGGGTCTCATAGGCAAAGTGATTAATAACACGGTGACACAGGAGAAGCCGAAAGGTGATGATTGTTTCCATCAGTGAATTCATGAAACCAGCCACCAAGCAGCTGGCAGCCAGCCCCAGGCACAGCCCTCCGTGCATGATGACTGTGTAGTGCAGCGGGTAGCACACCATCACACAGTGGTCATAGGCCACGGCTCCCAGCAGAAAGAACTCAGACCCACCCAATGCCAGGGATGCACAGAGCTGGAGCACACAGCTGTGGAATGGGATGGACTTCTAGACTGAGAGCAGGTGGGCCAACATTTGTGGGGCAAAACTGTTTGCATAACAAAGGTCCACAAAAGATAAAACACTAAGGAAGAAATACATGCGGGCATGAAGCCTGCTGTCCAGTCTGATCAGAAGAAGAATGAGGAAACGTCCCACAACAGTCACCAAGTACATGGCCAAGATCAAGACAAAAAGGGAGACTTGAGTCCCCCAGTCACTGGACAGCCGCAGCAAAATGAACTCACTCACCCATGTCTGCGTTTTATTTCCCTGGCCCATGAGTTTCTCCGGACTGAACTAATGATGTCAAAATAACAAATTAAGGAAACTCAGAATGGGAAGGTGGCTTTTAGACCACAGAGAGAACCTACCCACTTGAACTTAAAGTTCTCCTTGAATGTCTCAGCCAAATCATCATCCAAACTCTGCTTGAACGTATCCGTAGATGAAGAACACAATGGGACCCAGTTTTGCAGCTGGAAATCAAGGAGAAAAAAAGTTACATTCTTGAAATTCAATTTATTGGAAGATAATTTCTTCTCCTAAACATCTGCTCTTAAATGGAGGAAAGAAATTAATGAAGTGGTTAGACAAAATCCTAGTCAATTTAGTAGTTATTATAGGGGATAATTTCTGTCTTTCTGGTGTGACATTTTTTAGCCCACATGACTTTTTCTGAATTCTACATGATGTTCAATACCATTTAACTTTTTTGTTTTGTTTACTCTGGATACCTCAGACACAACTCCACTCACCCCTCCTTAATGGACTGTATCCATGAAATCCTGAATGTTTTAAGTGATATTCTCATACTTCTCATTACTAAGTGATTTTGAATTTATTTTCTGTAATTTGTCCTTTTAATTTGAGAGTGGCAGGTGGAAGGCCTCCTCTCCACCTACCTCATACCAGTGGCCCAGGTGGGCAAGATCAACCCAGGATGGCCAACTTCAAGACTCAGGTTGAATGAAGAGAAGGTATACATAGCTGCTAAAGTTTATGTCTTATGTCCCCCAAGGGAAATTTAATAAAGCATTTAATGATGTCAGGTTATTACTTAATAATAATGTTTTCTCCAGGAAGGGACAACTTATTTCCCAATATAACAGGGATCAGTCCTCAGCAGGGAAAGCAGAAGGATAGAAAATCAGGTCTTAATTATAGAACATGACGACAGAGACAGTAGTAGTTTTTTGACCCAAAATCAAAATTTCTTTTATGTTTGCTCATTTAAAGAAAGAAATAAGTGATCCATAACTAAAATATACAGATGGGAGTTTGAGGTCTCTGAGACAATCCTGTGACAGTACATGAAAGATTCACATGAAGATAATTATTCCAATGGCTTCTATACTATTCATGCTATAATTATAGATGGACAGCAGATTACATTTATTGAAAGTTTCCAGTTTCAGCATAAAAACTTTTAGAATGATTGTTACAGATCACACCACTTATAACACAGATGGTTGGAGGACTTAATATTATAGTTTATTATCATATGGTTAGTTATAAAATATTCAGGATTTAGTATTGTTTTGAATAAGGTCCAAAATGTCAAGGAATTATTAAAAAGAGAGCTTTCAGAAATTGAGTATCACACAGAAATTAGTGGAAATGATCAAACAGTGTCAGAAACCATGTTCAAGGCCTTGCACTGAAAGCTTTCAGTCACTTACACCAAAATTGATTGGAACAAGATACTCAGCTGCAACACTGGCAAAGAAATGCACAATATTTAAAGATATAAGTAATATTCTTCACCACATGAAAAGATAAAGAATTCAAAATCTTGATGACAAATAGGTATAGTTTATACTCAAGAATGATATTTTTTTCTAGAATGTTGAAAATTAACAGCTTGTCAGCCTCACAGCTACAAACCAATAGCCTAGTCTTAATTATTGTGTATTCCCTTCTTTGTAATTTTATTTTGCATTTTACCTATTTATACATCAATATCTTTTTGTTCTGCTACATTTTACATTGGAATAAAAATTATTGTCATTATACTTGTTGGAAATTTTCCTAGTCCTTTCAAGCCATGATAAAAATGTGGACTGGTAATATCTACAGTGCTTTCCGATCCCTATGTAAATGGACTCTGGCATTCCAATGCTTTTTAGAGATTTACCAATAGCTAGAGACCACACTATAAAATACAGCTAAATGCAAGACCCATCCATCCTTCCCCATCCATTCACTTTATTCCCAACATATGGCTGCCTATGCTTGCAGTTTTCAGAATATTTGGACTGAGAGAGTCATCAGGCCCATTGTGACAGGCAAGGGAGTTTTCTGGAAAATTCATTATAAGTACTTTATCTGGGGATATCAGTTTTGCATCTAAATATCTGAACTATATTTTCTCCACATGGAAGTGTTTGCTCTTCTTTTTACTTTCTCCTTCCCCACCTAATATCATGATGGCTATAGATGGCCATGATGTGTGTATATGTATCATATATTTGTGGTTCCACGTATTAGTGAACTCACACAGTTCAAACCCATGTTTCAAAGGTCAACTGTATATATGTGTGTGTGTATTTTTTTCAAAAATTGCTAACAACATAGATATTGAAGAAATTAATAGTTATTTTGTGTTTAATGCTTTGTGTTATGATTTAATTAAATAAACAACTATGTAAATCACTAATAAAACCTAAAACATATCAAAGTGGATGAATTGTTTCCAAGAAGTATTTCTACTGTGACCTGTTCTTTAACGGAATACCAGTGATTTGTCCTACGTTGTATGTTCAGGCCTGTCTCCCAGGGCTCAAATGTAACTGTGATGCAGGAACTCTTCCAGGTTTATCAGAAGGTATGTATGTGCAGATAGGTAGCATGGATGTGACAGTGATAGTTAATGGTAGATTCATTTACACTGTTTACACTTCTATAACCAGGACTCAAACGAATGTCAATTTTTAAAAGTCAATGTAACAACAAAAAAATAAATGGTGTCTTTTTACCTATCTCCAAAACCATATCCAAAAAAAGGGTATTTGTGCTTAAAGTCATGTTGCTTTTGCTCAGTAATGAAGTCAAGCAAGTGAATTTCCAAGTGACACATTACTTGCAAGCAGTTTTGTCTTTTTTAAATAAAATACATTTGATATTTTTAAAAAGTGATGTGTAAAGTCAAAATAAACCTGTTTCTTTGTAAAATTGTTTCAAATAACTTAACAGGTCAATTGCCCTGTGAATCACTGAATGGTAAGGTTCCGTTTTAGAAAATGTTCTCAGTCTTGTCTATTATTTTGGAGACAGATGGCAGGAAGAAAACAAACAAGCTACTGAAACACTTTTGCCCAGAGTACAAAAATCCACTGGAGTGGGAAAGATGGTAAGAGAAGAAATAAGAATCATAATTATACTTATTTTTATATTGAGTTGATATAAATACTTTATTTGCTGAACACTTACTATGTACTAGGCATCATACTACTTTATATATCTACTAATATAATATAATATAGTATAATAATATTCACAACAACACTCTGAACTTTGGCTTATTATCTCTATTTTACAGATGGGAAAAAGACTAGACCATGGAGGAGTCAGCAGGTAAACAGGATTATCTGATAACCTGGGGCACACCAATGATCCTGCTCCTGTACATAGCAGACCTTGTGTATAGCACAGTGAGAGTAATTTTTTAAAGGTTGTGGATTCACCCAACATGAAAATCAGAAGACATATCAAGAGGACTAATTGAGTTCCTACTTTTGATCCCATTTACTTCACAGTCATGGTGGACCAGAGTAGGTACTTCTCACTCACCTATGAAGTTGAAGTCTGGCCTTCAAGCCACATCAGCAACATAAGGAAAAGAAACACAGCCCATCACCCTTATTAGGGACTCTCTTCATGAAGTATGTGATTAACTGGCCTCTTTCATAAATTTGAAAAGGTGATCATGCTTCTACTTTGTGTCTCATATTGTGATGAACACAACATCTTATAATGGATCCATGGCAGGAAGTTCTTTCTTCCTCTTATAAGAGAAAATTAAGGGCTCTAATTATGGAAAATAAGGAAAAAAATAATTTAATAGAAATGGATAAATCGAGTGCTTATTTTTTAAAATTAGCTTTCAAAAGAAGATTTGAACCTAAGGATAGTTTTGTCTACCCAAAAATATCCCTAACAAGTAAGAGATGAGACATGATGAAGGGTCCTGGTCTGAAGGTATGAGTTTTATCTGGTTGGGAAGATTTGTCCCTTCTGAGCTGTCTCCCATGGGGAACTTGGAATCTATTCTCTGTACTGGTGAGTGCTTATAAATAGTGCCAATACATCCCCTACTGTGTAAATAGTTACTATCGCACTAACATAAAAAGTGGGCTATGTTTCCAGGTCACTTGGCAACCACACCAAAGGCAGAGGAAAACTGTTGAGTGGCCAGGTAGTTAAGCCAAAATCATTACACAGGTGGAGAAGAGAGCCAGGAGTTCTTTCCACTCAGAGGAACGCTTTCCATAGTGTCCTCTTTGGATCCCACACATAAGCACACTCACTTATGCTCAAGTTGTTCACAAACTTCTTTTCAAACCTACTTAGCTGTACACTCACAAATGTAATTTGAATAGCCAGAACATATTTTTTAGAATAAATTTCTACTAGAGCACAACTATATCAAGCCGCCATACTCTTAGGTTTGAGGAGTATGGCAGGAGAGGCCATGGATTACAGGAACCTGGTTTCACAATTTATGCTGCTAAATAAGTGATGAAGAAAGACTGAAAATGCCTGACTCACCTCTGGAGAATGGAGGAGGCCATCCTGTGCCTTGGAAAGATGGCAGGGCTGGGAAAGTTATGGAATTTGAAGCAAGTGCAGTTGGAACAGGTAACTTTCTATAACTTAGTGATAAAATCTCAAGGGACCAATTATTTTTTGTTTATTAGATTTCTTTTATTTTCCATTTCCCTCTGTCTGGTCACTTCTGCATCTAACACCCTAACCTACATTTCAACTTTGCAAATGAACATTTTGTTTCCTTGTCCCCAGAGCCTGGGAAGGAGCTTGCCAAACTTTAATTTCTCAAGGGAAGTGTGTCTGAATCTTCAGTGATAACACTTTTGGATGCTGGGAATTTTTATCCCACTTTAGGACCGTGAAGATTAAATCGAAACTTTCTCATTCCAACTCATCCATCTCCACGTTCCTTTGAGTGATAGCTCCTGGGCCAGGCAACTCACGGGACCACTGACATGCTCTATGGTACATCATCTAATCTGAGGTTGGATAGGGAGAGTTTCTTATGCCAATCCTTAAACAGATGTTGCTTATTATTGGGCTGCTCTCAGGTTTGTAATTCTACCATCACATCGTGTAACCTTAGCAATTTCACCTTTCCCTTCACTTTAAGGAAGATGATCTTTCATATCCTGGTTTGTACTTAGGGATTTTTAGTGTTGGGAATCTTTAATAAAAGTACAACCTCCTCTGTGAAAAACATCTAGTGAGGATGTTAAGCATTGTGCAGTGACACCTCTAGTCCCCATTTCCCTTTCCCAAGAGTGGGAAGGGAGATTTCCACTGTACGCCTTGTCTACGTCAGAGTGACCAGTCTGTTCTCATCCTCTGCTCAACTACCTGGCATTGCCCCAGAGAAGGGCTTATTCTGGGAGCTGGTGACAAAAGCATCTTCTGGTGACCTGAAACCATAAAACTCTAGGAGAAAACATAGGCAGTTTACTCTTTGACATCAGTCTCAGCAATATTTTCTGTGTGTGTGTCTGTCTCCTCAGGCAAGGGAAATAAAAGCAAAAATAAACAAATGGGACTACATCAAACTAAAAAGCTTTTTCATAATGAAGGAAATCATAAAATGAAAAGACAACCTACTGAACAAAGGAAAATATTTGCAAATGATATACTGGATAAGGGGTTAATATCCAAAATATTTAAAGAAATCACACAACTTAATATCAAAAAAAACAAAACAAAACCCAAAGAGGTCTATTAAAAAATGGTCACAGGACCTGAATAGACATTTTTCCAAAAAAGACATACAGATGGCCGACAGACACATGAAAAGATGCTCAACATCACTAATCATCAGAGAAATGCGAATCAAAACCACAGTATCACCTCAAACCTGTCAGAATGGCTATCATCAAATAGACAACAAATAACAATTCTTGGCAAGGATGGGGAGAATGGGGAACCCTGTAGGCAGTTCCTGTTGGTGGGAATGTAAATTGGTGCAGCGCTATGGAAAAGTGTGGAGGTTCCTCAAAAAATTAACAACAGTACTACACAGTCCAGTAATTCCACTTCTGGGTGTTTTCTAAAGAAAACAAAAACACTAATTCGAAAAGATATATGTACTCCTATGTTCATTGCAGCATTATTTACAGTAGCCAAGATATAGAAGCAACCTAAGTGTCTACAGATAGATGAATGAATAATGAAGAGGTGGTATATAGCTATATACACAATGGAATATTACTCAACCATAAAAAAAGAATGAAATTTTGTCATTTGTGACAACATAAATGGACCCAGAGGATATTATGCTAAGTGAAATAAGTCAAACAGAGAAAGAGAAATACTGAATGATTTTACTTATATATGGAATCTAAAAAACAAAACAAACCAACAAAACAAAACAGAAGCAGACTTACAGATAAAGAAAACAAACTGGTCATTGGAAGAGGGGTGGGAGGTTGAGGAAAATAGGTAAGAGAGATTAAGAGGTACAAACTTCCAGTTACAAAATAAATAAATCATGGAATGTGATGAACAGTATTGGGAACATAGTAATTTGTAATAGATTTATCTGGTGACAGATGGTTATTAGACTTATCATGGTGATCAATTTGTAATGTACATAAATGTTAAACTACTATGTTTTATACTTGAAACTGATATACTATTGTATGTCAACTATACTTCAATTTTTAGAAGTAGAGTAACAGGATTACATGGTGCAAGAACAAACGAACAAACAGAAAAGAATAGAATTTAAAGGCAGACCCATATATAGGTAAACTTAATGTACATGAAAGTTATTAAAATGACTGAATAAAGAATAGACTGTTTAATAAATGGACCACACATGGAAAAAACACTAGATCCATACTTAACAACATATGTAGAAGTAGATGTCTAAAGAAATACTAAAATACTAAAGATAAACTAAAGAAATACTGTGAAAGGTAAAAGTATAAAACTTAATTAAATAAAACAGAATATTTTATGACCTAGATACAGGGATTTTTATTTAGAAAAACAAAACTTCATAAGCATAAATCATTGGACAAAAATGTGATAAATTGGATTACATCAAAATGAAGGTTCTTCATTCAACAAAGGACTCTATGAATAAAATTGACAGAGAGGTGATGGATCAGAGGTATGTATTTGCAATGGTTATAACCAAAAAGCATTCATATTTATAATATACACACCAACAAGGAAATGGTAGAAAACTCAAAGGAAAAATGAGCAAAGAAAATGAACACAGAGTGTCCAGCAATAGAAACCCAAAAGGCTGACAATATGGTTCACTCAGAAAATATTTATTTGGTGCTAACTATAAGACAGACAATATCCTATATTCTTGGTATATATATATATTTACCTGAACCAAAGAGCCCTGCTCTCAAGGGGCTTATATTATATTCTGGGGGCAGTGGAGGGATGAGAGACAGACATTAAACAATGAGTTAATTGCAAATATGTTAGAAAAGATAAGTTCTTTGGAAAAAATAAATAACAAGGTAAGAGGGAACAGGAGTAGGGGGCAAGGAGAAAGTCTGCAGCATCAAATAGGGCAGTGATGATAATTAAATGAAGAATTGGAGGAGATGAGGAAGTGGCTACCTGAGAAAGAAGCATTCCAGGTAGAGAGGCATAGTTAGGAGAAAAGCCTGTGTTCATTGTAAATACTTTGGATTTAATTCTGAATGATTGCATGGTTGAAAAGAGGAAGGACATGATTTGAGTTCTGTTTTAAAGGGATCACTCTGAGTGCTGGGATATAAGAATAGAAGCAGGGAAATTTGATGCAGGCAATTGCAGTAACCCAAGTGGGAAGTCAGGGTGGCTCACATTGGGGTGTAAGAGTGGAGATGTTGAGAAGTGATCATACCATGTATATATTTTGAAAATAGAGACAACAGGCTACTCTTGCCAATTTATGAGAAAAAGACTGGGAAATTGCCTATCACTGCAACGATGGAGTTACCACGAATTGAAGCGGGGAAGGCATGGATAGAGTGGTGTTGGGTGAAGGTAGACAAATCAGAAGTTCAGCATATGAAGACATGTTCATATTGATTACTTATCAGAGCAACACAAAATAAGACAATTTTATATCTTTTAGGCTAGAAAAAATTCAAAACATGCAGGCTGTGGATAGATAAGACCTGTCAGAACCAAGAGGGCGGAGTAGAAGGACGTGCTCTCACTCCCTCTTGAGAGAGCACCAGAATCACAACTGGCTGCTGGACAATCATTGAGAGGAAGACCCTGGACTTCACCAAGGAGGATACCCCACGTCCAAGGACAGAGGAGAAGCCACAGTGAGATGGTAGGAGGGGCGCAATCAGAGTAAAATCTAATCCCATAACTGCTGGGTGGGTGACTCACAGACTGGCGAACACTTATACCATAGAAGTCCACCCACTGGAGTGAAGGTTCTGAGCCCCACGTCAGGCTTCCCAACCTGGGTGTCTGGCGACAGGAGGAGGAATTCCTAGAGAATCAGGCTTTGAAGCCTAGTGGGAATTGATTGCAGGACTTCAACAGGACTGGGGGAAACAGAGACCCCACTCTTGGAGGGCACACACAAAGTAGTGTGTGCATCGGGACCCAGGGGAAGGAGCAGTGACCCTGGGGGAGACTGAACCAGACCTACCTGCTGGTGTTGGGGGGTCTCCTGCAGAGGCGGGGGGTGGCTCTGTTTCACTGTGGGGACAAGGACTCTGGCAGCGGAGTTTCTGGGAAGTGCTCCTTGGCGTGAGCCCTCCCAGAGTCTGCCATTAACCCCACCAAAGAGCCCAGGTAGGCTCCAGTGTTGGGTTGCCTCAGGCAAAACAACCAACAGGGAGGGAACCCAGCCCCACCCATCAACAGTCAAGTGGATTAAAGTTTTACTGAGCTCTGACTGCCACAGCAACAGTCAGCTCTACCCACCACCAGAGCCTCCCATCAAGCCTCTTAGATAGCCTCAACCACCAGAGGGCAGACAGCAGAAGCAAGAAAAACTACAATCCTGCAGCCTGTGGACCAAAAACCACAGTTACAGAAAGATAGACAAGATGAAAAGGCAGAGGGCTATGTACCAGATGAAGGAACAAGAAAAAACCCCAGAAAAACAACTAAATGAAGTGGAGATAGGCAACCTTCCAGAAAAAAAATTCAGAATAATGATAGTGAAGATGATCCAGGACCTCGGAATAAGAATGGAGGCAAAGATTGAGAAGATGCAAGAAATGATTAACAAAGACCTAGAAGAATTAAAGAACAAACAAACAGAGATGACCAATACAATAACTGAAATGAAAACTACACTAGAAGGAATCAATAGCAGAATAACTGAGGCAGAAGAACGGATAAGTGACCTGGAAGACAGAATGGTGGAATTCACTGCTGCGGAACAGACTAAAGAAAAAAGAATGAAAAGAAATGAAAACAGCCTAAGAGACCTCTGGGACAACATTAAACGCAACAACATTCGCATTATAGGGGTCCCAGAACGTGAAGAGAGAGAGAAAGGACCAGAGAAAATATTTGAAGAGATTATAGTCGAAAACTTCCCTAACATGGGAAAGGAAATAGCCACTCAAGTCCGGGAAGCGCAGAGAGTCCCATACAGGATAAACCCAAGGAGAAACACGCCAAGACACACAGTAATCAAAGTGGCAAAAATTAAAGACAAAGAAAAATTATTGAAAGCAGCAAGGGAAAAACGACAAATAACATACAAGGGAACTCCCATAAGGTTAACAGCTGATTTCTCAGCAGAAACTCTGCAAGCCAGAAGGGAGTGGCATGATATACTTAAAGTGATGAAAGGGAAGAACCTACAACCAAGATTACTCTACCCGGCAAGGATCTCATTCAGATTCGATGGAGAAATCAAAAGCTTTACAGACAAGCAAAAGCTAAGAGAATTCAGCACCACCAAACCAGCTCTACAACAAATGCTAAAGGAACTTCTCTAAGTGGGAAACACAAGAGAAGAAAAGGACCTACGAAAACAAACCCAAAACAATTAAGAAAATGGTCATAGGAATATACCTATCGATAATTACCTTAAACGTGAATGGATTGAATGCTCCAACCAAAAGACACAGGCTTGCTGAATGGATACAAAAACAAGACCCATATGTATGCTGTCTACAAGAGACCCACTTTAGACCTAGGGACACATACAGACTGAAAGTGAGGGGATGGAAAAAGATATTCCATGCAAATGGAAATCAAAAGAAAGCTGGAGTAGCTATACTCATATCAGATAAAATAGACTTTAAAATAAAGAATGGTACAAGAGACAAGGAAGGACACTACATAATGATCAAGGGATCAATCCAAGAAGAAGATATAACAATTATAAATATATATGCACCCAACATAGGAGCACCTCAATACATAAGGCAACTGCTAACAGCTATAAAAGAGGAAATTGACAGTAACACAATCATAGTGGGGGACTTTAACACCTCACTTACACCAATGGACAGATCATCCAAAGTGAAAATAAATAAGGAAACAGAAGCTTTAAATGACACAATAGACCAGATAGATTTAATTGATATATATAGGACATTCCATCCAAAAACAGCAGATTACACGTTCTTCTCAAGTGCGCACGGAACATTCTCCAGGATAGATCACATCTTGGGTCACAAATCAAGCCTCAGTAAATTTAAGAAAATTGAAATCATATCAAGCATCTTTTCTGACCACAACGCTATGAGATTAGAAATGAACTACAGGAGAAAAGAGGTAAAAAACACCAACACATGGAGGCTAAACAATACGTTACTAAATAACCAAGAGATCACTGAAGAAATCAAAGAGGAAATCAAAAAATACCTAGAGACAAATGACAATGAAAACACGACGACCCAAAACCTATGGGATGCAGTGAAAGCAGTTCTAAGAGGGAAGTTTATAGCTATACAAGCCTACCTCAAGAAACAAGAAAAATCTCAAGTAAACAATCTAACCTTACACCTAAAGAAACTAGAGAAAGAAGAACAAACAAAACCCAAAGTTAGCAGAAGGAAAGAAATCATAAAGACCAGAGCAGAAATAAATGAAATAGAAACAAAGAAAACAATAGCAAAGATCAATAAAACTAAAAGTTGGTTCTTTGAGAAGATAAACAAAATTGATAAGCCATTAGCCAGACTCATCAAGAAAAAGAGGGAGAGGACTCAAATCAATAAAATCAGAAATGAAAAAGGAGAAGTTACAACAGACACCACAGAAATACAAAGCATCCTAAGAGACTACTACAAGCAACTGTATGCCAATAAAATGGACAACCTGGAAGAAATGGACAAATTTTTAGAAAGGTATAACCTTCCAAGACTGAACCAGGAAGAAACAGAAAATATGAACAGACCAATCACAAGTAATGAAATTGAAACTGTGATTAAAAATCTTCCAACAAACAAAAAGTCCAGGACCAGATGGCTTCACAGGTGAATTCTATCAAACATTTAGAGAAGAGCTAACACCTATCCTTCTCAAACTCTTCCAAAAAATTGCAGAGGAAGGAACACTCCCAAACTCATTCTATGAGGCCACCATCACCCTGATACCAAAACCAGACAAAGACACTACAAAGAAAGAAAATTACAGACCAATATCACTGATGAATATAGATGCAAAAATCCTCAACAAAATACTAGCAAACAGAATCCAACAACACATTAAAAGGATCATACACCACGATCAAGTGGGATTTATCCCAGGGATGCAAGGATTCTTCAATATACGCAAATCAATCAATGTGATACACCATATTAACAAATTGAAGAAGAAAAACCATATGATCATCTCAATAGATGCAGAAAAAGCTTTTGACAAAATTCAACACCCATTTATGATAAAAACTCTCCAGAAAGTGGGCATAGAGGGAACCTATCTCAACATAATAAAGGCCACATATGACAAACCCACAGCAAACATCATTCTCAATGGTGAAAAACTGAAAGCATTTCCTCTAAGATCAGGAACGAGACAAGGATGTCCACTCTCACCACTATTATTCAACATAGTTCTGGAAGTCCTAGCCACGGCAATCAGAGAAGAAAAAGAAATAAAAGGAATACAAATTGGAAAAGAAGAAGTAAAACTGTCACTGTTTGCGGATGACATGATACTATACATAGAGAATCCTAAAACTGCCACCAGAAAACTGCTAGAGCTAATTAATGAATATGGTAAAGTTGCAGGATACAAAATTAATGCACAGAAATCTCTTGCATTCCTATACACTAATGATGAAAAATCTGAAAGAGAAATTATGGAAACACTCCCATTTACCACTGCAACAAAAAGAATAAAATACCTAGGAATAAACCTACCTAGGGAGAGAAAAGACCTGTATGCAGAAAACTATAAGACACTGATGAAAGAAATTAAAGATGATACCAACAGATGGAGAGATATACCATGTTCTTGGATTGGAAGAATCAACATTGTGAAAATGAGTATACTACCCAAAGCAATCTACAGATTCAATGCAATCCCTATCAAATTACCAATGGCATTTTTTACGGAGCTAGAACAAATCATCTTAAAATTTGTATGGAGACACAAAAGACCCCGAATAGCCAAAGCAGTCTTGAGGGAAAAAAATGGAGCTGGAGGAATCAGACTCCCTGACTTCAGACTATACTACAAAGCTACAGTAATCAAGACAATATGGTACTGGCACAAAAACAGAAACATAGATCAATGGAACAAGATAGAAAGCCCAGAGATTAACCCACGCACCTATGGTCAACTAATCTATGACAAAGGAGGCAAAGATATACGATGGAGAAAAGACAGTCTCTTCAATAAGTGGTGCTGGGAAAACTGGACAGATACATGTAAAAGAAAAATTAGAACACTCCCTAACACCATACACAAAAATAAACTCAAAATGGATTCGAGACCTAAATGTAAGACCGGACACTATAAAACTCTTAGACGAAAACATAGGAAGAACACTCTTTGACATAAATCACAGCAAGATCTTTTTTGATCCACCTCCTAGAGTAATGGAAATAAAAACAAAAATAAACAAATGGGACCTAATGAAACTTCAAAGCTTTTGCACAGCAAAGGAAACCATAAACAAGACGAAAAGACAACCCTCAGAATGGGAGAAAATATTTGCAAACGAATCAATGGACAAAGGATTAATCTCCAAAATATATAAACAGCTCATTCAGCTCAATATTAAAGAAACAAACACCCCAATCCAAAAATGGGCAGAAGACCTAAATAGACATTTCTCCAAAGAAGACATACAGACGGCCACGAAGCACATGAAAAGATGCTCAACATCACTAATTATTAGAGAAATGCAAATCAAAACTACAATGAGGTATCACCTCACTCCTGTTAGAATGGGCATCATCAGAAAATCTACAAACAACAAATGCTGGAGAGGGTGTGGAGAAAAGGGAACCCTCTTGCACTGTTGGTGGGAATGTAAATTGATACAGCCACTATGGAGAACAATATGGAGGTTCCTTAAAAAACTAAAAATAGAATTACCATATGACCCAGCAATCCCACTACTGGGCATATACCCAGAGAAAACCGTAAATCAAAAAGACACATGCACCCGAATGTTCATTGCAGCACTATTTACAATAGCCAGGTCATGGAAGCAACCTAAATGCCCATCAACAGACGAATGGATAAAGAAGATGTGGTACATATATACAATGGAATATTACTCAGCCATAAAAAGGAACGAAATTGAGTCATTTGTTGAGAAGTGGATGGATCTAGAGACTGTCATACAGAGTGAAGTAAGTCAGAAAGAGAAAAACAAATATCGTATATTAATGCATGTATGTGGAACCTAGAAAAATGGTACAGATGAGCCAGTTTGCAGGGCAGAAGTTGAGACACAGATGTAGAGAATGGACATATGGACACCAAGGGGGGAAAACTGCGGTGGGGTGGGGATGGTGGTGTGCTGAATTGGGCGATTGGGATTGACATGTATACACTGATGTGTATAAAATTGATGCCTAATAAGAACCTGCAGTATAAAAAAACAAACAAACAAAACAACTAATACTAAACTTTCATTGGGTTATTTGTATGGAAATATGTTAATATAAATGTTTCAGACATTACATGAAATTTCTAAAAATCTTACATTTGTATTTGTATGGAAATATGTATGGAAATATGTTAATATAAATGTTTCAGACATTACATGAAATTTCTAAAAATCTTATATGTTCTGGTATAATGTTATAATAATCCTAGTTATTACTTTAAAATGTATATCTCAGAAATAACTAATTTTCTTGTCAACTGCATTATTATGAACTTTCATCAAATCTTTAACAGTGGTCATTTTTAAGTCTTTTGTCATTTACAGACAGTTCTGGGTGTACTCTGATGCTTTTGCAAATATGTTCCTATAAAAGGCTTTCATCTTCAAGAAATTCATGGAAAAGACTCGGACAAGTACAGGTTTCTGGTAACTGACTGTACTGCTGAACTGAATGAATAAGCATTTTCAGATCTCTAATGAAAAACTGATGAACTCATAAAAGTGCTAACAAAAGGTCAAGATGAAAAAAAAAATTAATTACATGGGACTGAGTGAACTGATGAGGATGAGTATAATTTTTGTGACTTTCTGTCTGAATTAAAAAAAAAAATCCCACAAGGACTCAGAGGCAAAGAATATACAAATCAATTTTCACTGCAAAGTAAAGGAGCTGTTACAGTGGAGGATTACTGGACTGAATGTCAATATTATGACATAGTATGAGTGTGTTTCATGTTTGGTAATTGCAATCATTGTTGCTTTTGTTGTGGTCATCCATGTACAATGCTTGGTGTCAGTCTATTTATCTCTTGTAAAAATAAAATACAGTGTGTGTGTGTGAAAAAAAAAAAAAAAAAAGACCCGTCAGGCACTGACGTACGAGTGTAGACGTATAAAGCCATTCTGGAGAGTGTTATCCATTACCTAGCAATTTGGCTCCTGTGTATATTCCTTAAATAAATTCTCACAGGTCCTTAAGTACACATGTATTATGATGTTCACCATCGGGCTATATGTGGTGGTAGGGAGCTGGGTACCATAACAAAGAGTGATAGCTAAAATATGATGAACACCATGGATTACTCTGAACAGTTAAAAGTAATAGACTAGCAATATGTATCAATCTTAAAAATATAGTCTTGAGTAAAAAAACAAAACTAAGACACAGTATGAGTAGTTAATATATATTTTAAATACATAAACGCACTCTCAAACATCATTATATGCATTAAACATATCAGAATAGTTGAATAAAGAATGGGATAAAACAGAATTAATTAATTTTAATTAATAAAAGAAGGCTTGTATGGGTGATAATATTTCATCTACTGAAGAGTATTATGAACCAATTAACTCTGAGCCTGAGATTTTTTAAAGCCTATTTACTATTATACTAAATTCCAACATGCATTATCTTTATATATTTCGTAAGAGGCAACCTCTAGAATAGTAAAGAAAGTTTCAATTAATAAATCAATCAGCAGGAATTTATTAGCATTGTTAAGGCACTGGGAACACAAATAAGATAAAATGCATAGTCCTTGCTCTCAAGAAGCTTATAGTCTAACTGATGAATATAATACTTTGCCCTTTCCACAGTAGAAACTTGAATTTTCTCCTTTTAAAAGTGGGAGATAAAACATCTCTTCTCTTGAGATTTTACTCAGAAATTTGAGCCCAGTTATTCATGATGTTAATTGATAGGATTCAGAATTTCCAGTGAAAGGAAGTATTTATTACTAAATTTATTAGTGCTTATTAGTAAATTATTAAGACATTGGATAAGTCTCAGATTTCACATACAAAAAATGTACAGGTCTACAATTATTTTTTCCATGAATGTCTATGACTTGTAAAAAAAAAAAAAATTTTCCTTTTATAGAGATTTAGCCGTTTTCTTCCAACCCTTGTTAGACAAGCAGTGTGCCATGAGAGCAGTAAGAGAGAGGAAGAAGGAGTCAAAATGCAGATGAAGAAGCAGGCAGCAGCTGGACCAAGTTAGGTCCTGTACTTGGGGAGTCTGGATTTTATACTAAGCAGGAAAAGGATGTGACTTGATTTATTTTCTAAGATAAAGGAGCCTTCTACAGGTCAAATGGCCCAGGTCACTCAAATAAATTGTAGGGAAAAGAAAGAGTTGGAGGGGACCTATAGATTAATGAGATTTCAAAGCATATCAAATTGAAAAAAATGGGCAAAACTAAACTACAGTGACAGTGACTAGGGATGTTTGCTTGAATAATAAAGCCATAAAGAAATGCAAGACAGTGATTACTACAGAGGTCATGAGAGCAGTTACTTTTGGGAAAAAGGAGTTGTGATTATGATGAGGCACATGGAGGGACTGCTACAGTAGCTGGCAGAATTTTTTTTTTTTTTTTTTTTTACTTGAGTGGTGGTTACAAGAGGGTTTGTCTTACAATAATTCCCTAAGCTACACATTTATTTAGTGTGGTGTTCTGCCTGTGTTTCACCTTACAAAATAAAGTCAAAAAACAAATAATAATTTTAAAAATTAAAGCTGTTGTGTGCAGAATAGAATGTAGAAAGCAGAGGTGGAAACAGAGAGACCAGTTGATCATATATTTTGTTGACAAGCTAATGAAATCTATTGCTGGGTAGGGTGTAAAATAAAGGAATCAAGAATTACTCTGATGTATGATGGTTCCTTTTACTAATACAGTGAAGGTGTATTGGGGCAAGAGGAAAGGAATAGCTTGGGATAGAGGAAGCAAGAACAACAGCTCTATTTTAGCTATGTTAACAATGAGATTCATATAATGTAAGTGAAAGGAGTTAAGCAAGCATTGATACATGTGTCTGGAGATCATAAGAAAGGTCTTGTCTGGCTTGGAGCTAAAAAATACATAGATAGATACATAGATGGATAGATAGAGATAGAAAAGTTGGATGGATGAATGGATGGATGGATAATGAATGGGTGGATGGATGGATGGATGGAGAGATAATAAATTGGATGGACAGACGCCATGGTTCTGGGTAAGGTGACTACCTGGAGCAGACATGGAACAGTGACCTACTAGAGCCACAGCAAAAGGAAAAAATTCATTTTGAGTAACTCTATATAGAGAGAAGGTTGCATAATGTGTAGTGCTATAATTGTGTCCTACAAGCTATTTTAAAAAAATAGTTGAATATCTACTCTATGCCACCACTCTACTAGGTATTTTACATAGATAATTTATAATCTTCAAAATAATCACACACACTGGATATTATTACTTCTTTTTATAGTTGAGGAAACTAGAGGTCAGAGATGTTAAGTACCTTTTTCAAAGCTACATTGCTGGTGATGGGTGGGGTCATGATTCAAAGTGTGGCTCTTCTCACCCTGAAAATTTTTACTGTTTGTATTTCATTTTCTGAGGGAATAGGCAGGAAGTATATGTAAGTAAAAGGGGGAATATGAAGTCTAGGAGGAGAGATTATCCAGCAGACTGCAGCTTAATAATTAAAGGCTTTTTTTCTTTTTTTACTGTATGTGTAACAGGGCAGTGATACATAGTCAAAATGTGGATGAATGTGGAAAGTCAGTCTAGAAAAACTTGTTCACCATGATCTACCTTATGAGAAAATCTGAGAAGAAAGGGCATGTCCATCATTTTCTCTTTGTTTAGAATGTCGTTCTATGGGCTGTTGGAGGGAAGGAGAAATTCTTTGAATCTTTACCCTTTGTCACTAAGTTTCCCCAACACTCTTCTAAAGGCGCTCATCACTTCCTTGTTCCTCAGGCTGTAGATTAAGGGATTCAGCATGGGGGTCACCACAGCATAGAACAGGGCAACCATCTTCTCCTGTTCTGCTGAGGAGGCAGCCATGGGTCTCATGTATGTGAAGATGGCTGTTCCAAAGCACATAGAAACCACAATGAGGTGAGAGGCGCACGTCCCAAACGCTTTGTGGCGTCCCTGGGCAGAATAAATACGCAGAACGGCAGCAACTATACGACCATAGGAGAACAGAACAAGAAAACAGGGAAGCATGATCACCAGAAATCCTGAGATGGCCACCATGACCTTGTTGAAGGAGATGTCCACACAGGTCAGCCTCAGCACAGCCAACATCTCACAGGCAAAGTGATTAACAACCTTACGGCACAGAGGCAGCTGAAAGATGATGACTGTCTGCATCAGTGAATTCACGAAACCAGCCACCAAGCAGCCGGCAGCCAGCCCCAGGCACAGCCCTCCGTGCATGATGACTGCATAGTGCAGTGGATGGCACGCTGCCACACAGCGGTCATAAGCCATGGCTCCCAGCAGGAAGAACTCTGTGCTGCCCATTGCCAAGGAGATAAACAGCTGGAGCACACAGCTGTAGAATGGGATGGACTTCTGGGCTGACAGGAAGTGAATGAGCATCTGGGGGACAGTGCTGTTGGTATAACAGATGTCCACAAATGACAGGATACTGAGAAAAAGTACATGGGTGTGTTTAGCCTGCTGTCGAGTCTGATAAGGAGGATGATGAGGAAGTTCCCCAGCACAGTCATCAGGTACATGGCCAGGAAAAGGACAAAGAGGGAGACCTGAGTCTCCCAGCAGCTAGACAGTCCCAGCAGAATGAACTCACTCATCCATGTCTGGTTTTCCCTGCCCATGAGCTTCTGAAGACCAAACCCAAGTTATAAACCAAAAAAACTAGATACGTAAGGTGCCAGAGGACCTTATAAGGTCACTTAGATCAAATAGCCATCTAATATTAAGTGGTGTGGTTTTTCAGATTGTACGTCTCCTTCTGGGAAACAATAGAACCCGCTGATGTGGCTCAGATCCAACGAGAAAACTCTTCTCCTTCTTAAGCAGGAAAGTTTTCATTAAAATGCTTATTTGAGTTAAAAAGATTAACTGTAAAACGTGATTTTTTTTCTTTAAAGCCAACTCCTAACCATGGAGTTTGTTTACTTCTCTGTTAGACACCGGTTTTTCCCTCCTTACTATCTCAAAATCCATACTGAATGGAACCTAATAGGTACGAACAGGTTTTTTTTTTTAATTTACTTTTTTTACTTCTGGATTCTTTGACTATGAAAATGAGATACTAAATTTCCACCCTTTTAAAATCACAAATTTGGGGTTGTAAATTAAAAGGTAGCAAATATAAAATAGTTTTTAGTAGCTAAAAATTATCAAAAATTACATTTCAGAGTCAGTGAGATAAAAAATGAAGACCTGGGTGACGAGGCTCATTTCTGAAAAATCTTCACCTGTTTGTCTTTTACCTGGCTGAGAGAATAAGAGGAAAGAATCTGCAATATTGCATTTCTCCTCCCTTGAAAGAGCAGCAGATCATGGGGTCGACAGCAGAGTATGACTGTCAAGAAACAAATCAAAGATGCATTAACTATCTTCCTTAGTAAATGATAAGAGCTCGAATAGTTGCCACACGTGCTAGCCTATTAACTAAAAGATAAGGGAAAACTGGTTGCACATTCCCTCTGATTCTATTTGCACATATTCTGGATAGTGATTATTGTGATTTGGAGACTATATAATGTGATGGAAAAAATTAATTAGAATTAACTCAGTGAAATGACTGTTGATGATCTTTCCTTCAACCGTCCTTACTTTTATCTTTATCTGAAATATTTGACTATCCCCTGCCCCTTAGAAAACTCTGCCTTTTCTCATCCTTGCGCTATGCTCCCTCTACTGTGACTCACATGACCAGAAGGTAATACTCTAGTCTGCTCAATACCATCCGCAAACTTTCTAATCCTGCTGATATATTAGTATTTCCGAAAGCTCAAGGGCTCTAGTATTCTCTCTAGAACTCTTAGTAATCTTATTTGTACATTACTTGTCAAATCACAAGTGATTTCCAAAAACCTCACAGACTGAACAAAGCCCACTCTAGATTTCCCACATACCCTGCCCCTCTAATTACTCTGTCCTTTAGGTACAGAAAGTGAAACACATGCACTGTTGTGACAAGGAGATATTATCTGTTTGCTGTCTGTGATCAGATAGTGCCATTGAATATATGATGAGAATCATACTTTGTGTTGAGGGTATTCATGACAGTAAGGGCAGCTAACTGCAGATAAATAGGGTGCCAAAGGTGATTGGATTAGCCAGCAGAGAAGGGTCTATTGGCATTTGCATTTGATAATCTTTTATCTAGAAATAAATTAAGCTTGATAAACCATTCCCACTCCAAGAGATAATTTATGCAAATTACAAGAGGAGGCAATAAAAGTACAAAATGTTCTTTAATTCTTTAGAATTTACTCTAGAGCTTCAGATCAGCAAGCCACTTTGTAATATTTCTATCAAAGAAAGAGGAAACCTACCTTTTTATCCCCAATGAAAAGGGAAAAGTTGGAATATAAAATTATCACTGGTGAAGAACTCAGGTACAAAAGAGAGATAAGTGACTTCAAAGGGGAAAATCAGTGCCTGAGACCTGTCAGTGGAACCTGACAATGTACAGATGGTATTTTAATAGATAATATTCCTAGGAAGGTGCATGAGGCAGTCTCTGATTCTGCTATAATACATGAAGCAATTCATGTAACATGAGTTCACCAGGAGAGGGCTAAAAGGAAAAAAAAAATACAGTGCAGGAGGTAGCTGATGATTATTTAAGGTATTCTCAGGTACCAAATAAGGAGACTTGACTGAAAAATCTGATGATAATATCTTGTGGTTTTGAGTTTTCACTTCTTAAAAACTAGTAATAGTTAAGGGCTCGACAAAGAAAATGTAGTAATCCCTGGTCTTGGATCAGTAATTCCACTTAAAGGCTCAGCAAGGTATTGTTTACAAATAGAAACACTCATGGTTCGCATGACACGTTTCTGTATCATCTTCATGTTTTTTAAAGTGCCTCTCCCTGGGAGTGAATGAACGACCTGCTTGGCCAATGAACTTGCATTTCCCAGTTCAACTGTCACTACCTACAGCTGCTCCTCAGTATCCCTGGGATTGGTTTCAGGACTCCAGTGGATACCAAAATCCACAGATGCTCAAGTCCCTTATATAAAATGGCCTAGTATTTGCATATAACCTACACACATCCTCCTGTACACTTTAAATCATCTCTAGATTACTCATAATACCTAATACAAAGTAAATGATAAGTAAATAGTTTCTAGCATGAAGCAAATTCAAGTTTTGCTTTTGCAAACTTTCTGGAAAATTTTTTAATATTTTCAATCCATGGTCGGTGAATCCACGGATGTAGAACCTGTGGATTTGGAGGTCCAACCGTAGCTTCTTCATCTGTCTAAAGGAAGCATAAATTCAAGTCTGTCCCAATTTGTTGGAGTGGGGGAAGTAGGGAGGATAATAGAAAAAGGATATGACATCAATAGGAAAAAGAATAATTTTTTAACCAAAAGTAAAATGTTTAAAACACTTTTGAAAATATGGTGTGTAAATAAAAGTTAAAAACAGATTTTCAAAAATAAGGCAGAGGTGTTGTAAGTGACAATAATAGTAAGATAAACAGCATTCCTGAACCACCTCTCCTTCCAAGAACTGTGATTCAAGCTTCCTAAAGTTCTACATCAGAAGTGTTCTCAAAAAAAGCCACCTGGAAAGCTTCAGATTTCCCAACAATGTTAACTGGCTAAGTTGCTATCGCCACCCCATTCCCACTTCCTAATGCATACCTACACTACTTGGAGCAACAGAAAGTTTAGAGCCAGTCATCTAGACTAAGTTATCTTCTGACCATCACTGTTTAAGAATGAGCTGGTTAACACAAACCTGTTCTCAGGTCCAGATTTCCAGCAGTGGACAAGTGCTGAGGGGGGAGTGCAATGTGACACAGGGAACACGACCTGTAGTAAATAAGTTCAATGTTTCCTATGAATGCAGTAAAAGCCCTAGGCTAGGTGCTTCATTTCTCAGAGGTATTCAAGAGAAATTTCTCCCCAGTTTGGCTACCCAAACGTATTTTCTTAAAACCAACTGCAAAAATGGGACCTTAATCTCTGTAGTAACCAAACTCAACCCAATTTTCACATGAGCCCAGAAAGAAGCTGTGTGTTAAGGAAATCCTTGCTTCTTGACTCATAATCCTAAGAACCCAATGGAGAGCCTCTGAGCATGACTGCCTTACCTCCAGGAAAAGAGGTCAGCATTGCCCCAGGAAGAGCAGGGCTGGGCAAGAAGTGGGATTTTATCTTCCCTCAGAGATAAAATCTCTACAGGCCAATTATGCTGTGCTTGTTAGGTTTCTATTGTTTTTTCTCCTTCTCTGTATGGTGACTCTCTCACCTTAAACTCTCATCTGCTTTTAAAAGAATTTACAAGTGAGAATTCAGTTTTTCCTGAGCCAGAAACATGAGAAAAGAGAATCTAAATCCCCAGTTCCCCTGGAGACATTCTCCTGTCTTTGTTGAAATTTCACTTTGAGGTAGTTAAAACTTGCCCATGACTTTCTGTCCATGTACTCGTGATTGAGACTATCTGAGCCAAAGTGCCCAATTATTTATGGACCGTCAAGGGGATCTTTGGGCAACATCTCCTGTAACAAAGTCCTGAAATTGTACATAAGCTATGATTATATATTATCTACACAACTTATGTAACTATTTCATAGGATATATCTCCATTTTGTCTCTATTGGAAGGTTCCTTTTAACTGTGCATTGTCATTATGTATTTTTATATCTAGATGTTTGCCCTCATTTTCTAAAAATACTACAAAAATTTACTACCCACTTAAAGGCATCTCAAATCTGATATCCATCCCATTGATAGACATTTAGGTTGTTTCTAATTTGTGGCTATTAAAAACAACACTGCTATGAACATTCACATAAACACACTAACAAACACACACACACACACACACACACACACACTCACTCACTCATCTTTTGTCCCAGACATGTACTGTACTCATTTCTGTTGCCTAGTAGTGGAATTGCTATATCACAGATTATGTGTGTGTCCAACTTTAGCTAATATCATCAGTTCTGTCAAAACAGATGTTTCAATTATATTCCCACCAACTCTCTATGAGTATTCCTTTGCTCTAACCATTCTTTGTCCTTGGATTGTAAGTCTTTTTCATTTTAGCCATTCTGATGTGTACATAGTAGCATCTCACTGTGATTATATTTTACATTTCTATGATGACTAATGAGGCTCTACATATTTTTAAGTATTTATTGACTATTTGGATATTCCATTTTCTGAGGTGTATGTTCAATTTCTTGCCCATTTTCCTATTGGGTTATTTCTCTTTTTCTTATTGAGTTTAGTTCTTTATATATTTTGAATATGAGTCACTTGTCATTTATATGTATCACAAATATTTTCTCCCACCTATTCATTCTCTTAATGGTGTCTCTGATGAGGAGATGTTCTTAATTTTAATGTAGTTCTATTCATCAATTGTTCTTCATACAGTTACTGCATTTTGAGTCTTGAGTGAGAAATCTTTGTCTCTCCCAAATCATGAAGTTATTCTTCAATGCCATCTTCTGGGAGTTTTAATGTTTTACTTTTCACATCTAGATCAACAATATATCTGGAATTTATTTCTGTGCATGATATGACATAGGAACCTAGATTCATTTATTTCTATGTGAATATCCACTTTTATTGAGAGACAATTCTTTCCTCACTATTCTCCTGTGTTGCCACAAATCAAATTTTAATTTATATGTGTAGGTTTTTCCCTAGACTATTTTTTTATGATCCATTGGTCTACTTATCTATTATTATACCAGTACTGCATTGTCTTAATTACTGTAGCTTTATAATAAACCTTGTTTATAGTAGTATAAATCCTCCAACTTGATTCTACATTTTCCAATTGTTTTGGCTCTTCATGGCTATTTGAATTTTCAATCTGACTCTAGAATTAGCTTAAAGATTTCCAGGAAAAAAAAAAAAAAAAACTTTGTGAAATTTTAATTGGGATTTTACCTAAAAATCAATTTGGGGAGAAGTGACATTTCTATGCTATTCAGTATTCCAATCCATAAAAAAAAAATTCTCCCATTTATTTAATACCTTTCCTTTTTTCTATGTATATTTTTTCTGTGTGTCGTATATGTCTTATCAGATTTGTTCCCAGGTATGATGGTTTGAAATGCTGTTTTAAATAGTAACTTTTAAATTATATAAAAATGTAACTGGCTTTTATATATTAAATATGTATATATGAAATTACTTTTGTGGATGAGTGGTGTTATTTCTTCCTTATATATTTGGTAGAATTCACTGGTGAAGCCACTTGGCCTGAAATGCTCTTTGTTAAAAAATTCTTAAATATGCATTCAAATTTCTTAGTATATAGGACTATTCTATTTCTTAATGTGTCCATTTTGGTCAGGTTTATCTTTCCTGGGAATTTATCTCTTTCATCTAACTTTTCAAATTTATTAGCCCAAATTTGTTAATATCTTCTTATATATTTTAATGTATATAGAATCTGTGGTAATGTCTCTTTTCTTTCCTAATATTGTCTATTTCTTCCATTTCTCTTTGTCTTCTTTTATTAGTCTTGGAAATGGATAATGGTTTACTATACACTATTTTTAATATCACTTGATGCAAGGAGAACAAAGATGGGGTAGTCCCACCCCTTAGAAAATACCATTTAATAGGTAATAGGGAGAAGACAAATATTTCCTCTTTCAAGCAGTTAAATCTGGAAACTATAAAAGAAATCAAACATCATAAAAAATTTCCTAAGATATAGGTGAAGAGAACAGAAGTATCCACCACCCAAAAACATAAAACTCAGTGTCTGTAATCCAGTAAAAAATTTTTCCAAGCATACAAAGAGGCAGAAGAGTTTCCAGGCCACAGCACAAGGAGAGGGAATGCAAACAAGCCATGATAAGGAGAAAAATCAACCAATAAAAATTATGCAGTAACAACAGAGGTGATAAAGTTATAATACAAGCACATTAAGATAGCCATTATAAATACACTTCATATTTCAAGAAGACAGAGAAAACACTAAGCATGATGAGGAAAGAAACCAAAGATATAAAAATACCCAATTCAAACTATAAGGTGATGAAAAATATGATATCTAAAATGAAAAATACACTGGATAAAATCAATAGCAGATTAGACATTGCAGAAGAAGAGATCTGAGAACTTGCAGACATAGCAATAGAAACTATCCAAAATGAAGCAGAGAAGAAAAGACTGAAAAAAATTGAACAGTGCTTCAATAAGCTGTGAGAAATATCAAACATGAAATCAGAGTCCCAGAAGTAAAAAAGAGTACTGGGGTATAGGGGAAGACATAACCAATATTTTAAAAATATTAACCTCAAATTTCGAAATATAATGAAAAGAAAGAACCTACACATTTAAGTAGCTCAGCAAACCTCAAGCATTTTTTAAAAATGAAGAAAAACATTACAAAGTGCTACGTTATCAAAGTGCTGAAAAGCAATAATAAGAACAAAATTATGAAAGCAGTTGTATAAAAAAATGCATTACATACAGAGAAAAAAAATAATATTAACAGAAAAACTGAAAGAAAAAACATGCCATCCTAGAATTCTATGCCCAGAGAAAATGTCTTTTAAAAATAAAAGAAATAAAGATACATTCAGTTATTGATAAAAAGTATTCATAGTCAGCAGACAAAATATTACAAGCAAAGTTAAGGACATACACCTAAAGAAAAAATAAAGATGAGCATAGAAATCAATGGAATAGAAAAGAGAAAAATAGAAAAAAAAATCAAGATGATTCTTTGAAAGCATCAATAAAATTGATGAACTTCTATCTAGACTGATCAAGAAAGAAGAAACAAGACACAAATTATCAATATAAAAAATGAAAGGGGTGACATCACTACTGATCCTACAGACATCAAAAGAATAAAAACAAAACCTTATGAATATAGTCTATGTTAATACATTTGACTACTTAGACGAAATGGAAAAATTTTTAATTTCTTTTACAAGTATTGTGCTGCCAAAACTCATAAAAGAAGAAACAGATAACGTGAATAGTCTTATATCTAAACAACAGACCAAATGGCTTTACTGGTGAATTAAACCAAACATTTTAGGAAGAAGTATTACAAAATCTACCAAACTCTTCTAGAAAACTTTAGCAGAAGTAACTTTGCTCCTTTAATTAATTCTTTAAATATTACCCTGATATCTAAACCAAACAAAAACATTGCAAATAAAAAAAAGAAAACTACAGATCAAAATCACTCATCATCATAGACACAAAAATACTTTAAAAATATTAGTAAATTGTATCCAGCTTATAATAAATATGTTATTTCCAAGTTGAGTTTATCCCACGAATGCAAAGTTAGTAAAACTTTCAATTGGTCAATACTCTTCAAAAGTGTCAAGGCATGAAAGACAAGGAAAGACAAGCTGTTACAGAATGAAGGAGATTAAAGAGAAATAATAAGCAAATGTAATGTGGGATCCTGGATAGTGTTCTAAATTTTAAAAAAAATAATAATTAGTGAGAAAACTGATAAAATTAGACCAAGCACTATAATTTAGCTAAAAAATGAAATAATATTAATTACACCAGTGTTAAATTCCTGGGTTTTTTTTTTGTACTATGGTCATGTAAGATGTTAACTTTATGGTAAACTTTCTATACTATGGTTTCAAACTTTCCTTAAGTCTAAAACTAGTTCAAAATAAAATCATTTTTAAAAAAATTTAAAAATGTGATTTACCAAATCAAGAGTCTACAGAGATTACCTATATATGATAATATATGATATCTATTGAGATATATATATGATATCTATATGAGATATATCTCAATAGACATGAGAAAAATTGTTTGACAAAATTCAATATCCATTAATTATAAAAACTAAGGAATCTAGAGATAGAAGAGAAAGTCCTCGGTCTGAAAAAGGACATTAACAAAGTTCTAGTAGTTAACATCATTCTTAATGGTGAATGACTGAATGATTCCCCTCTAAGATCCAGAAAAATGAAGCAGATTTACTCTCAACACCCCTATTCAACATTGTATTAGAGGTTCTAGTCACTGCAATAAAGAAAGCAAAAGAAATAAAAGGAGAATCTACCAATAACAAAAAAAGGAAATCTAATAAGGGGTTTTAACAAAGGACAAAGGATGCACATCAGTATGAAATAATAAATTTTATTTCTATATTCTAGCAATGAATAAAGTGGAAACTGAAATTATAATAGAGTATCATGTAATGTAGCATAAAAATCATGGAATACTAGAGAAAGAGCTAATGAAACATGTGTAAGATTTTTATCATGGAAACTACAAACAAACTGATCAGAGACATTAAAGAAGACCTAAATAAATGGAAAGAAATACCATGTTCACGAATTGTAGGATTCAATATTGCTGAGCTGACAGTTCTCCCCTACTATTTGACTTATAAGTTGGATGCAATCCTAATCAAATTTCCATCAGGCTTTTTTGAAACATTTGACAAGCTGATTCTAAAATGTATGTGGAAAACAAGGAACCTAGAATACAGTCTAAGTAATTTTGAGAATGTAGAACAAATTTGGAGTGACACTCTCTGATTTAAAGACTTACTATTAAGCTACAGTACTCAATACAATCTAACATTGCTTTATCAGTAGAGGCATGGATCAATGGAACAGACAAAAGAAGTTTCCCCTTCTAGCCAAGATACAGAAACAGGGCTTGAACTTCCCCTCCCATCAGAAACAACTATAGATCAGGACAAAATATATTAAACTACAATTTTCATGGTATTGGACATCAGGCAATGAAGGACAATGATCCATGAGATATGGTGAGAAAATACCACGTTAACACTAATCAAAAGAAAGCTAGAGTTTCTATAGTAATATCACTCAAAGTAGATTTCAGAGCAAAGAACACTACCAGGGATAAAGAAAAGCATTTCATAATAGTAAAAGATGCAATTCATCAAGAATACAGAACAATTGTAAATACTGAGGCACTTAGTAACAGAGCCTCAAAACACATGAAGCAAAAACTGATAGAAATGCAAGGAGAAATAGGCAAATTCACAATTATAGTTAGAGATTTCAATACTTCTCAATAATTGATAGAATAAGTAGAAAGAAGCGAATAATAAGGAAATGGTAAGGAAATAGAAAACTTCAACAGCACTATCAACCGTGGACTAATTAACATTTATAGAATACTCCAATCAACAATTACAGAAAACACGTTTTTTTCAAGTATGTATGGAACATTTACAAAGATTGAACATATGACTGGTGATAAAATAAGCTTTCATTAATCAAAACAATTCAAGTAAAAAATATGTTAATGCCTCATAACCCTAACAGAGGGCTTGACTGAGGAAGGGCCACACCACCCAGGGTAAGCCAACCTGGACCCATCTCTGAGCTTTTTCCGCTGGAGCTAGCAGACAAGTCAAGATTCTGTCTCTCACATCATGTTGTATATCTGGGGCCTCCAAGGGTCACTTTTTCCACCTCATAGAGGAAATCGATGAATGATAGAAAAGAACAAGTTCCACAGAGAGAAGCAAAGCCAAGAGGCAGGAAATAAGAAAAAATTTAAAAAGACAAACTTCAAAAAACTTTTTAGACTCTAGATTCAGTTATTCATGATACCATTGATGATATTCATTACTATATTCCACAGTTAAGCTATTTATTTAATTTTTAGTTTTGCTTATCCATTTTGCTTTGGGTCTTACCACTTGAAACCCTAACGGTCCTAACTATAATGGTAACACTACGGGTCTGTGGGTTTTTCACATCTTCAACTGAACGCTGATCCACACACAGCAGACTTAAAGTGCCAAAACTCCCTGTGGTATCCCAAAAGGGGTGTCCTTGTCGAGATTTAGGATGCCTTTGGATTCAGACAAGCCAAGGCTGAACTGAATCTAGGCTGTATGTGTTGATTACTAGCTGTCTGAGCTTGTGTGAGTTACATATACTTGAAACTCATATTTTACCCACAATGTGGATAATAATATCTGTATTTTAAGGAAAGCCATTAATATAAGCTTATAGAATTTAGGAGACCTTTAAAGTTTAAAATTCGTAAGTGTAGCACAGAGCTAGCTAATATTACTCTGCTCTTTCAGATTTTTATGAATCTGACTTAAATCCTATATTTATATAACTGATGGGAATTCTAATACCCCCTCTAAAAGTTTCTAGACTTCTTGGCTCCCAAAAAGTGAATAAGCATCTGTGAAACAGAACTTTGTAACAGAACCCCGCAAAGCACAGTCATTAAATAAAAAATATATAGAATAGGTGATCAAGTGTCCGGACTGCTCATAGGGGCTTGATGAGGAAGTATCACAGCACTGCCACCAGGTACTTGGCCAGAAGTTGAACAGGGTCTCCAGTGACTCAGGTCCCAGAGCAGGGTGAATTCACTCAACTTTCAGTTGTCCATACCTTTGTGGCTGTAAAGGCCAAAAATAGGGGTAGAAACCAACTGGGCAGGATTTGCTTAGATAGAGTAGGTCAAGGTAGTCAAGGCCCAGGGTTATAGACTAAGATAGGTAAAAAACAGATGAAGCAGACATCAAGCCTATAATGAATTAACTCTGGGACTGTATGTCTTCTGACCTCTGTGCTTATGATTCACTTGTGAATACTGGTGCCCAAACAAGGACTAGTTCTCTACAGACAGAGCAGTTTGTCTCAGCCTTTTATGCATCATCATCCCTCAAAGAAAACTTTTTAGACATCTTTTTCTTAATCACCCACCCCATGGAAATTTAATACCTTAGATATTCTGTATATCTGTTTATATGGTCCCTTTGAAGGACCATAAGCCATTGCAATATCTAAGATATTTTTGCCCCCCCCCCATGAAGACCAATTTTCACCGCTTTGGGGATGATACCTCCGACAATGAGAATGCATGAGACAGAATTTGTTCTTTGTTGCCAAAAATTAGAGGTCTGTTTTCTAGACACTTTTCTGGCATCTACTCTTCTGTCAGACCCCTTAGATTGTTTGGGATGGACTAGTGAGTTGGTCTAAAATGTTTGCCAGAGGGTCAGGGAGGACAGGAGGTGGGAGAAAATTGGTAGAATACTCTATGAGAAAAAAACAAAGATAATAGCAAACAGTTACCAAGTGCTTTTTGTGTGTCAGCCATTTTACTAACTGCTTTACATATAATATTTCACTCAATCCTCTCAAATTTCTCATGAGGAGCTTATTATTCTTTGTAAGTTATGAAAAAGAGAGCTGATTCTTAGAGAGGTTTTATAACTTGCCCAGGATCGCACTTCTTGTTTTGTTATCCTGCTATACTTTGATGAGGAAGATGTAGAAGGCTCAAAGAAGTCAGGAAATAGTATGCATACAGTGATGAGATATTTTCCATGAGATGGGAAAAAAAATCTCATGATACTAAGGATCAGATTTCACTGGAGTAGCCTAGCCCAAATTTGGAACTAGAAGGACAACCAAACCACATCAGTCTGACTTGGTTGTGTATATTTTATAGGACCTATATTTTATACAATAGGCTTAGGTCTCAAGATCCTGAATTTTAGTGGGATGAATAGGGGAGAACCTGATGGTCCCAGACATCATGATAAGGGACAGTACAGAGTGAAGCTCCAGCTTGTATGTAAGGGAATGTGTCCCCAAAAGACCTGTCACTGTGGTTAAATGCTGCTAGGGCTAAGAAGTAATACAAATCATCCAATTAGTATTCAGCAGATATCTAAGAATTATGCTCAGTGTGTGATTCATGTCCTCCATTCACCCATTAGTATGGAGTCCTTAGATCTTGGGTAAATGGACCTAAATGACTATGAGAAATGAGATGCTTTCTGAAATGCAAACTGAAGTCAGAAACACTTCATTTTCTCTTAGAAGCCTTCACCATTATAACAGTCTACATGCAGAAAAGAATCCCTTCTTCCTTTGAATATCAGGACTCTTTATGAATCCCTTCTTCCTTTGAGTATCAGGGCTCTTTATGTGCATACCTCGTGTTATAATTTTGCACTTTTGTTCTATTTCCCCTATAATGGTGTAGCAAACTATTGCCCAAAGGCCAAATTTGGCCCACCATTTGTTTTTGCATGGCCCACAAGAAAAGAATTTTTTTATATTTTTTAATTGTTGAAAAAATAAAAAGAATATTTTATGATGTAAAAATTATATAAAATTCAAATTTAAAATTTCAGTGTCCATATATTTAGGTTCATTGCTACCAGCCACATTCATTCTTTTTTTATGTATTATCTATGGCTATTTTAGTGCTGTCATGGCAGAGCTGAATAGCTGTGATGTAGAATGTATGGCCCACAGAGTCTAAAATATTTTCTATTTGTCCTAATACAGAAACAGTTCCTCAACCCCTGCCCTACAAGACTGTAAATTTCTTGAGGTAGCGGCCATATCTGAACACAACTTTGATATCCCACAATGCCAAAAGCACTGTCTACAACAAAGTCAATGCCTACAAAATGATCATCTGTAACTTTGTTTTAGAGAAGGTTGAGAATAAAGATAAAGTTGGTCAAATTAGAGGAAAAATATGACCTTTGTGACCTTGTAATTGAAGATACTAAGATGAAATTCAGAGATACTTTAGGCTCAGTGATGTCCACAGGTAAAAGGGGCACATTTGTCTATACCCATGTGGACTATTAACCTTCACCATTCTCGGACTTCCCTGGTGGCGGAGTGGTTAAGAATCCACCTGCTAATGCAGGGGACACGGGTTCGAGCCCTGGTCAGGGAAGCTCTCATATGCTGCGGAGTAACTAAGCCCATGCGCCACAACTACTGAGCCTGTGCTCTAGAGCCCACAAGCCACAACTACTGAGCCCACGTGCCACAACTACTGAAGCCCCCATGCCCTAGAGCCCATGCGCCACAACTACTGAGCCCGTGTGCTGCAACTACTGAAGCCCATGTGCCTAGAGCCCACGTTCCGCAAAAAGAGAAGCCACTGCAATGAGAAGCCCGCGCACCACAACAAAGAGTAGCCCCCGCTCACCGCAACTAGAGAAAGCCCGCGTGCAGCAAAGAAGACCCAACACAGCCAAAAAAAAAAAAAAAAAAAAAACTGCACCATTCTCAAATCTCACTCCTGTATCTCTTCCTCCTTCCCCTGTACTCTCAGCCATGGGTACTCCATCTTATTTCACAGAGAAAATAGGTGCCGGTGGAAACCCTTCAACTTCTGATCACCAACGCCCAAACGCAAATCAACCAAAAACCAATCAACTGACTTAATAATGAGACCAGAAAAAAAGAAGAGTCCCTCTTTTATACTCCTTGAAGAGAGTGAGAGGACCCACTATTCCCATATTTTTTGTCTCCTTCCCTTACCTATCCCTTGTTTAATTATTTCTTTCCCCTCTTTTACCTTATTTAGGTTTATCCTCAGAGACAAGGTACACTCACAGACAATGCCAGCTCACAAGATTTACAGAGATTAAGTAGGGTTTTGGTGTCTGTGTGTGTGTGTGTGTGTGTGTGACAGGGAGGGGAATACAAGAAGGCCTTTAATGTGGAGACTTGAGAATAACATCTGCAGAGCAGACTGACCTATCCTGATAACACAAAATCAAAGCTGTACTATCTTCCACTGGCTTCTCCAAGAAAACTGCTTTTCTTAGATTAACTATGTCTTAACATTGTACTCATTTATTTCCTTGTTTATTTGCTTATTTTTTTCCCAAGATTTCAGAGAAAAGAAAGGTTTGCTGAATTTTCAGAAATTACAATTTTACCTTTTGAATGGTACCCAATATACATGCAATAGTTTTCTTATTAAATTATTCATATGCTAATTAGCAGTAACTGAATCTCATATTTTTCTTAAATAATGTCATTGTGTACAAACAACCCTTGATTATATCCTTATCACGGTAAACTATGAATTTGGTTGATGCTTCTCCTCTCACTTATTTCCGTTACTCACACAGTCCGTATATCCACGTGCAGTAGGTCACGCACAAAAACATCTTAATCAGCGCTGATAGCAACGCCCTCCTTAGGATGCTGACTCACACAATTAATGAACGTGACTATATACGCCACACAATATTTTAAGTGAGTGTTCAAATATGAAAACGCATTTTGTTCCCAATGGAAATACAATAACCTCTTTAAAATGTGGTTGAATAAAATCAGTGTTCCAAGGTAAGATCCAAGAATGGGTCAATGATTACAACAATTTTTCATGCTGCTATCAAAAACAATAAATGATATTTTCCTCAAATACTCTGAGGCCATATGAATGGATACTGAGTGGTTAACAGTGGGAAGTTCTATTACAGCAGGGCTTAATTTCTCTGAACATGCTGCTGTGACATAAAAACACCCTTACATCCCACACCCCAACCCACTCACTCAGCCTCCTACCCAGTATCACAAGTACACATTTCGTCATCTCCTTCCTGGTTGCCAGGGCAATGCAGTTACAATGCTTCATATCTCAGTTGGGTGGGAAAGCATACAAGCAAAGCTCTTTTCTCTAAGTGATGCTCATGATTCATCAAGTTGCCAGTTTTGACATTAATCCAGATAATTGCCCTAGTAGTTTCTGAAAGGCCCCCTTCACCTCCTTATTCCTCAGACTGTAAATCATGGGGTTCAGCATGGGTGTCAAAATGGCATAGAAGAGAGAGATCAACTTCTCCTGAAGGACAGAAGGGCTGGAGCGTGGTTGGATGTAAGTAGCACAGGACAACTACTGCGAGGTGAGAGGCACAGGTGTGGAAGGCTTTCTTTCTCCCCTCTGTGGACTGGATCTTTAGGATGGTGGAGATGATCTGGATGTAGGACAAGAGAACCAAGCACAAAGGTGTCATCAGCAGAACAATACTAGAAACCATGATTGTGATCTCATTGGAGGAGGTGTCCACACAGGCCAGCCTGACCACAGCTAGGAGTTCGCAGGATATGTGATCAATATACTTGTTCATACACATGGGCAACTGAAAGGTGATGGTGGTCTGCATGAGAGAGTTGACAGAGCCACTGACCCAGGATGTGATCGCCAACCTAGTACAGAGCCCTCCATGCATGATGACCAAGTATCTCAGGGGGTCACACACAGCCACATAGCGGTCATAGGCCATCACTGCCAGGAGAACAAACTCAATCCCACCCAGGCCCAGGGAGAAAAATAACTGGGCTGCACAGCTTACATATGGGATTCCTTTATGTTCTGCAAGAAAATGCACCAGCATCTGAGGGACAATGCTTGTGGCATAAGAGGCATCAACAAGGGAGAGGTTGGTGAGAAAGAAATACATGGGAGCGTGGAGTCGGCTGTCCAGTCTGATCACAAGAAGAATGAGGAAGTTCCCCAGCACTGTCACCAGGTACATAACCAAGAACAGGACAAAGAGAGCGACCCGAGTGTCCCAGTCACTGGACAGGCCGAGGAGGATGAATTCTCTCACCAAAGTCTGGTTATCTGCTCCCATTTTAAAATGTGAGGATTATTAATCTGCAGAGAGAGTCAGAAATAACAGAATCTACTGAATCACAGAACCATAAAAATAACTTTTATCAATACAAACTATATACAATTGGCCACCCTTAGTCAGATGTTTCACATCACTCATGGGCCAAGATGACAGGCTTCACCCTGATATACATTGTATCCATTCTGCATCAGAGAACAGGACAGCACCTTCATAAGGACTTGATGTTGTCCCTGGGAGGCCCAGTTAAAGCCTGAAGATAATGCATTACAATTATAGGAGCTCCACATCTTTACCAACTTGCCTAAGTTTCTAGGGCAAGGAAAGGATGGTAGATAACAATGGCAGGTAAACTGATAAACAGTGAAGAAAAGCTTGGTGGGAAAGTTACAAAAACTACCTTAAATATGTCAACTAGATCCATCATGATGAAATGTATAAATCTATTATAAAAGGAAATACTGAAAAGAGGCAGGGGCTTGTGAGAAGATCTGGAATCAGAGAATCTAGGTTTGAAAACTGATTTTATTTACCAGTTATGTGATGTGGGTTTAGTGACAAACTTTTACATATGAAACAGATAATATTATACAACTCACAAGTACATTTAAGCTCACATGTAGGTAACTTATGGAGAAAGTACTCTGTGAACTGTTACTTGTAGCAGTACTGTAGTTGTATGGGTATTAGTAGTCATATGATCTCTGCCTTGGCGTAAATAAAGTAGCAAACATGATTTTCTCATGCAAACCCCCCCCCAACAATTCAGTCATAAATAATATCGGAGGCAATTTTTAATAGAACTGAGGGCTTAGGAGTTGCTGGGTCACTTTGAGGACCTGGGGACCATTTGTCTTTCTGATAGCCTTGGGTCTCTTTAGCCTCAGTGAGATACAGTGGGGTAGATGACTGTAATTGTACCTTGTTCTTTTCATTTTTCTCCTTGCAACTTGCTGCTGTTAAAAATCCACCCTTTTATATGGGCTCAAAATCAAGGAAATGAGAGTGTGAATGCTTGACTTTTTATTTACAAGAGAGAAAGGGAAGCAAATGTTTAAATACCTTTCTTAATTGTCGAAGGCAGAGAAGGAGGTATGAATTCATGTAGATGTACAGAGGAATAGAGTTGACTTTTTGCTTTCTTTCACCCAGAAAGTGCTTTTTCAGTAGAACTGTATGTTATAATGTCAATTTTGAATATTAATAAGCCATTTACATTTTTAAAAATATTTTTATAGGACTCATTATTATTTCTCCATGCCTGCCTAATTCACTAACTTTTCTTTTCTTGCAGTGTACAAAATAAAGTACAAAATAAAGGAAAATAGGAGATAAGGCAGTAAGAGGGCTTGAGGGCAGCAACAGAGCTGCTTGTGTCATCCACAAACCCTTACGGGTTGGGGTAGGGTCTCTGAGCAGAAAAGTGAGTATTGTCTATGCTTCAACTCTCTTACCTGTGTGAAAATTAAAAAAGGAAAACCCTGAATAAGGGAGGCCTGATAGGGAGTCTCAAGCAGACCATCAATGTAAATTACAGGAAGAATTGTCAATTACAGGCCCCAGGGAAGAATCATCAACAGGAAAGAATCATCAATTACAAACCTCGACAGGAAAAGATAAACACATTGCATCTCTTGTAAGTAACGGACTACCCCAGCAACTCAGCCAGTGAGAAACCGTCATAACCCTGAATTCTCAATTTTCTCCAAAGGACTTTGGTTCAAAACAACCGGTCCCAACATCCTCCTTTTTCTCTATAAGGTTCCTCTCCTTTGTTTGTGGGACTTGACTATGGCTTTTGCTACAGCTTGCATGTCCTGAATTGCAATTTCTCTTGCAATAAACCCTCTCCCAAATAAACCCATTTTGCTGGCAAAATAATTGTTCCGTTTTTAAGTTGAAAACCTGTTAAAGGACAAAACAAAGCAAGTAGGTCTAGAAATGCCCATATATTTCATGATTCAGATACATAAATTTTCATAAACCTCTTTCGTAATGTCCACAAACCTGATGTCCTCTACTGCTCTATCAAGGTATTTCTACCACCACCCCTCACTTTGCTTTTCTTCAACATGGTCAGGCTGAAATAACATCTACTTGCCTCAAAGAAGGCCTTCAAATATAATTGTAAAACTGCAAGAAAATATTTAACTTAAAAAATCTGTTAACTTTTGTTGAATATATAGCAGATCTGCAGCAGAAAGTAGACATTTCTTTTTCTATTAATTTGGCAAATATCTATAAAGTCTCATCTTGACTAGATGTTGGTGTTTCAAGGCGAATATTACACTTACCTGTGTTCAAAGACCTACCCCATCCATAGAGGAAATGACACGAAACAGATCATCATCACATCATTTTTTCCCCCTGGTGCATGTGCAAGCCGCCTGGAGAACATGCCAGCCAATGACTCACCTGTGCTCCTTTTACTCACCCTGCACATCTCTCTACTACAGCTTGTGCCTCATTACAAACAAGTGACAGTGCCACTTAGTGCAGGTATGAGCTTCGGAATCTAATAGTTTCTGCTTTGAATTCATTCTCTTCCACTTCCTGAAGCAAGCCACTTGGCCTCTCTGAGTCACATTACTCTTCATCTATATAATGTGGATAATATTGGCCTACTGAAAGGATCATCGGTGAAATTAAGCAGTTGAAGATCCAACATTCCTATATTAATGACTGAATTAGGGCAGGCACCCATTATTTGGTGATGATAATTGATCTAACCTTTGATTTCATGCTCTTTCAGGATCTTATTTCTTCATTTAGTCTATCTCTTTGTCATCCTGGGGTTTCTCCTGCTTCAGATGGACTCCTTTTCCCTCATTATAAAAAATATGCATACCTCTCACCATGGAGAGAGGAATCTTTGCTATTTTTCACTCTAATTATTTCTTTCTTTCACATCCAGAGTTCTCAAATGATTGGTATCCACTTGCTGGGTTCATTTCCTCAAAACATTCTTCATTTAAGCCATGGAAATGTAGTTTTCACCTTCACTAATCCATAGAAACTGTCTCTTAAAGGTCACTCATGGCCTTCTAGGCATCAAACTCAGAAACTTTCATTTCATTTTCATTGCTAACTTTTAACAGCGTTAACTAATTCCTCCTTCCAACTCTCAACTCTATCATTCACTTCTGATCAGATTTTCCTCCAATCTGTTATTCCTCATCTGCATTCTTGGGTAATTTTCCTAAATTCTCCTACCTACCCCAGTGCTGTGAGAACTTTGTAAGTTTCTTGCTCACAGTTAATACTCTTCTTTCTATAGTTTTCTTTTCTTGAAGGGTTTTTGATTTCTAACTAAAGTAATATTATCAACTATATGTAGCTCACCCTCAATTCTGCATTTATCTCCTAGACTTCCCTCCAAAGCTCCAGATGCTTTTCCCAACAATTTGAAAAATATTTCATAAATATCTCACGAACATCATTCATCTCCCCACATGCTGTATTCCTTCCTGACTTCTTCATGTCTGACAATGGAACTAAAGTTCTCCCACTCTTCTAACACATCAGAATTGATTTTTTTCTTCTTCCTCACCACTCCATAGAATAAATCCTCATTTATTTAAGCCTCAAATAAATAAATCTTTGTTTTAATTACATATCTTCCATCTTTCATTTAGTGTTCATTCACACTTACATTTGCCCTCATCAATCCCACTTTATGAAGTGTAATAGCTTCCTTGTAAATTTCCCTGACGTAAGCTCTACCCACTCCACACATCCTACATACTGCCTCCACATTAATCATGCAAAACAAATTTCTTCACATCACTTTCATGCACAAACAGATCTATGATGTCTAAATGTATACAGAATTAAGTTCATCCTGAGCAGAAGAATTCCCACACAATCCACAATCTTGTCCTATTTCTAAATTTTATTATCTGTAGAATTATTATACTATGTTTTACAGCAAAGTATTTTATTAAAATAGCTGAAATATCTTTCATTGATATGCTACCTGATTAATTTTAACCTAAGACTACTATTCATTTTTAAACACCATGGCTTATTTCAAAATTATTAACATCCAAATACACCTTACATCCACACTCACATAGTCCCTTTTGGGACTCACTGTAGATAAAGAAAACAGAAATAACATCAGCATTTGGAAAGCCAAATGAAGGAGAAAACATGTGTTTATCAGATTCTTTTAACACTCCCTGCAGTTAATACTGTCTCCATATTACTTTGGGGTCAGCTCCACTGGAATAGAGCTGGATTTCTACCCAGGCCCAGGGTAGAGAATGGATTAGTGCCTGATAATGTGCTTCATATCTCACTGCTCCTATCAGGAAGCCAGAGCGTGGTCTTCTCAGTCCAAACTAATTTGTAGAATATGTAGCTCTCTCTAAACACGTGTTTTTCATTGAAGTCAAAAAACTAAGAGAAAAATCTGGGAATATTTCTCCATTTGTCTGTGTAAAGAAGACAACAAAAACCTCATGGTGCAGACCTGAGCATACAACTGATATTCAAAACCGGAGTTAAACGATGACCACAGTTAAGAGGCCAATCTATTTAGCTTTTCCTCCTGTAAAAGTCATTTTGTATTTTCTTCTCAGTATTTATTTTAACTTCGGCTAATTCACCTTTTTTACAGGTTTGTAATGTTCCATTAATAAAAAACAAAATCCTATTTTACATCTTTTGGGTCATATCATGCTCACACTCAACAAATCTCAGATCATACCTCTCCATTTGTTTTGAGCTTTCTTGCCTGCTCAAAAATAAACAACCCATGTTGACTGTTCAAAACACAGAACTGAAGAATGATGTACCCAGGTGGTTCATCTCCTTAGATACGAGCACCATGAAGGAAGGGCGTCTTCATGCCTGTGTTTTATGAATTATAGTGGAGATAGGAAAATTACTGTGGCTCTAACGAGTATAGAACACTATGTGACTTAATATTAAAGGTGCCATTGAAATATTCCATAAAAAATTATACCCTTAAAGTACTGTTACTAATGCCTGGAATCTGTTACTTTTATGTTGAGTATTATCCTTGTGGTGAACTGTTTATATATGAAATAATACTAAATGAGGGGGTTAAAATATGAAGTATCTAATCTTATTGTGGACAAGTATGTGAATGACACTAAAACTGCAGGAAAAGTCAGAGGTGAGATATGAACAGTAAGATCAAATTTTATCAGTTAAACTATTACATTTTCAGACCTTACTTATAACTACTGCCATGTGCCTTCTCCCATTACCCAGTAATTATCAGTTATATATATATCAGGACTGAAATGTTCTTCTCTTCACTGAAATAAGAAGTAGGTGAACACATTTCTCACACAACTCCTTTTACATGACAAAATACACCTAAATTAAAAGATAAATTTCAGGGCTTCCCTGGTGGTGCAGTGGTTGAGAATCTGCCTGCCAATGCAGGGGACTCGGGTTCGAGCCCTGGTCTGGGAAGATCCCACATGCCGCGGAGCAACTGGGCCCGTGAGCCACAATTACTGAGCCTGCGCGTCTGGAGCCTGTGCTCCGCAATAACAGGGGCCGCGATAGTGAGAGGCCCGCGCACTGCGATGGAGAGCGGCCCCCGCTTGCCACAACTGGAGAAAGCCCTCGCACAGAAACGAAGACCCAACACAGCCATGAAAAAAAAAAAAAAAAAAAAAAAAAAGATAAATTTCAGTCAATTATTACATTTTTTAATAAAAGTAAATCTATTTATTGATTCCATGGGTACTGTTATATTCTCTAGATTATAAAAACTTGATTTAAATTGTAACAAATATAATGTTATTTTCCAACCTATTCTATCTCTATAAATTCAGCCATAATTGTTTTTCCTATTGTTTCAGTCTCCTACTACCTGATAACACTTTTGGCTAAAAATATTCGTCACCTGAACAGGATGATGAGTGCAAAATTCTGACAACGGTGCTAGCTGATATTAAAACCAGGACTAGTCTTTATCTAGGGGTTTGACGGGGAGGAAGATAAAATTTGGCGTTAGCATGCTCCTGCCTTCCTTTTCTAGGCCTGCCTTCTAACTCTTCATCTATGAGCCAAAAAGTTTCATGCCATCTCTCTAATTCTCTACACCAAGGCCTGCCTTCCAGTGGAAATGGCCTGTGCTCTAAAACTGCCCTTTCCTCTTCTTATCTGGTAATTAGGAGTCATGGAGATCAGGCATCTCCAACCAGTCTGTTATAATTTACTTAAACTCTGAGCAGAAGATCTCCCAGATGAAAGACCCTTCCATACCAAACCCCCTAGAGCTCTACAGTATGCCTTTCAGGTACAGCCCCAAGCAGGTATGTGGCTTCTCAATTTGCAGAACTCTTTTAGCTTTTTACCACTTCTTCCCCCACTTTCTCTGCCGTAATAGTACTAATAAGGCCTGAAGAACTATGAGCAACTGCTCATCAAGAAAGATTAGAAACTTGACCCACAGACAAAGTCAAACTAATATTGACAGAATTTTCATTATGTTGGTGCCACATAGATAGGATCATTATTGTGGTTCTCCGCAGATGTTTTCAGAAGCTGCTGTTTCCATTTTTAAATCATTTTCTAGTTGAATTAAATTTCCATTGCTACTCTATGGACAAACACCCCAGAGTACTCCATGAAATTTTGCAAAGATGGAAGTATTCAGGGCTTAACACATGGCTAACTTTTCCACTTGCAACATTCTTACCACATTTTATTTATCCTACCCTGGTGTATTATACATTTAAACCTACCTAACAACATTTTCTATTTCTGTTGGCTGTCTGCTTCAATAAATCATCTCTACCTCCTCCTACATTAGGAAGAGAGAAGTATTAATTTGAAAAGATTCAGGAAGTATGCACACTATAAAAGTGATCCTGAATATCTCACCTTCCAGAGTCATATTTCAGAATAATAATCTTCCCACTCTTCATGCCAATTCAAAGACTACATAGTTGGACAAAACCTTGGATCAGCTTCAAAAATCCAATCTGAAACACAGTGAGGCTTACGAGTGAGCCTATTACTTCATTATAAAGATAGCGCACTATAGCTAAGGGATAAAACGCCAAAGTCTTTTTTCCCCTAAAAGTTTGTGCATCATGTTTTGTAACATTCTTGAGTCTTAATCATATTGCGCTTCTTATTAGAGTCCTCTACAGTCTTAGCTGATACAAAGAGAAGTCTTGAATACAGAAGCAGAGCACATGAAGGTAAGTCACACAACCTACAAATAAGTTTTCTTTTATGCTGATCAAAATAAACCAAACCATACCTTCACACAGTTAAGCTGTCAAAGATAATGGCTTTAATTTAGAGAAATATTCATTTGATCTGTGGATGAATATATGTATGCTCTGTACATTGAAAGCATTCATCACGGGCAGGAATATTTGCATCACCCTAATGTTTGGAACAGGGAACCCAGGACCACTTGGATGGGTGATTTCTCAAAAACAGTTTTATATCCTCAGAAGGTAATTAAGTTTTCTACTACTGTCTGGACTTGGTTTCCTGGCTTTTCACATAATCAACAATTATAGAGGCCAAGCTTCTCCAATAAGTGCAAACCTGAGATCCTTTGATTATTTATGTTATCATGACTTCATTTTGTAAATGCTCGCCTTCTTTATATGTCTTGTTCTATAGGTAAGACTAGGCCATTCTTTTGCAATATAATTCCCTGAGTTCACCATGTGTCCACAGTGCAATCCCTGAAGCTTATAGAGTCACCAACCTTTAAACAAGAGTCAGGAGACCTGAATTCTCATCCCACTTCACCTTCTGGGTATCGTACGACTTTGAGTAATCCATTTCATCATCTTACAATTCTATTTTCTAAAACTCAAAGTAAAATCAGAATACTTTGTATACATACTCTTGGGGAAATAATTGAGATAAAAGACTTCATAGCAATTAACAATTTATCTTTTTTGGAAATGTAATATATTCTTACTACATGTTCATAAATATTAAAACCTAACCATCATTTTACAGATCTTGGTTTGTTCCTTAGTGTCTTGCCCAACTATAATGTAGAATTTATCCATACTATCTCCAATTTCTAAATATTAATCATTTTCTACCTCATTCCCTCCATTTCACTATTACTCTTTCTGCCATTACTAAAGTTTGGAATTGAGAACTGTTAGAACAGAAATATACCTAAGCCCCAGGTTCTGGAAAGCAGAATTACTTCACTACCTTTGCCATACTTATTGAGATGAGAAGATTTCAACGTTCCTGGTTCATATCCCTGATCCTCTAATCAGATCAGTTCTATTTCTGCCCCTGTAGAAGCCTGTTTACACACACCCTCTGTGGATACCTGTTAGAGCTCTCACTCACTGATTAGTGCCAGACAAAACAGGCATGTCTCCTTCAGTCTAGGTTTATGTTGATTTCTGAAGAGTACTTCCCCCCAACAAAGTGATGGACCAGAGAAATGAAGGGGCCCACACTCCTTGGTTCCTGCGCTAAGATCACCTGGGACTAGTTTAGATTGTGAGGGAAACTGCTAGGAGGAGGTTCACAGGTGCCCCAGAATTGGCTCAGACACAAACGTAATGAGGTGTAGCAGCGGCTGAATTAGCAATGTGGGCCAACAGATTCCCCTCAGGAGCCTTATGCATTAGAGTGTTAACTGCTGCCTTCACTCCCAGTTCTCAAGGGCAGGGCCTTGATGCTACCCTTCTCCTCCCTGTGCAAGACTATTCTCTCCATCCTCCTCAGACTACAACAATCCACTGAAGCCTTAGGTCATCTGAAAACTCACTGAAGCCAGTTTTCTGAGGTTTTAGGATATTCTCCTACAGCCCAAACTGACTTTAGTGCTCATGCCCCTATTCTAGTGAGCAGTGGCTAGGCCTGCATCCGCCTGGTGAAAAACCAATTATCCTCTTCTGCTCAGGATGCCCTTACCTCTCCTGGAGACAGGAGAGGTGTTTTCACTCCCCTGAGATATGTTCCAGGAGTCCACTGGGCTGCTATGAGCACTGCATTTTAAACGGACCTGAGTACATGGCTCATGGTAATTGCAACACAAAGACTTAAAACTCCAAATAAAATTTACAACAATAGATTTTTATGGTCTCCGGATAAAAAAAGGAAAAGAGGATGCAAAGTCCTTAACACAGTGTGTTAACATTTTATGCCTCTTCAAGTTTTTGGTATTTATGAAAAGATTTAATGTAATTTGGACAGAATGCAGTCACATTATCATTCTCTGATACGTTCCTTAGGCATCATGCACCCTTTAAGTGAACCATGTATCCGTTTACTCTTCTACCAATTCATATACCCAGTAATCCTTAACACCACCATTACCGTAGCCACTCGTTTACCCAGCTGTCTACAACCATCTCAATATTCACTCACCCATTTGCTCATCTGCTAGTCCAACCACTTACGCATTCCCTCATCCACATGCCAGCTCATCTCTTTACCTAATATCCATTAATTATTTGCCAGATCATTTATACTCACCCAATGTATCATGCTTCTGCTCATCCACTAACACATTCCATCATGTTCCCATGGCTTCTGATATTACAGCACCCAGTGACTGTGACAAAGTTTATGTGATGTCCCAAGCAGTACACAGGGAAAGTAGAGAGGCTCCTCATTCCTCACTTGAATTTCTTAACTCCCACACAATTAACAGATTGGTTGCATATTTTCTCTCAGGAAAGTTGGAAAAATCCCATTACTGTGAGGGTTCTGGTCACAGTATGCAGAAGTCTACATCACTACTGTTTTTTTCCTCTCATCTGCAGACAACAGAGGTGAATTCCCAAATGCCAAGCTTCTCACAAGAATTCACAATCCTCTCAGTCACTCCTGCTCAAAACCTGGGGAAATCTTCCTCCTCATCCAACCTCTATCGTTCAGCAAGTTACATCAACTCTTACTTCAAAGCATCGGTCACATGGGTCCTTCATTTCCATTATTAATACTGCTGGTCTCTATTATTTTAGCATTTTGTTCCTAAGTGTGACTTAATTCAGTACCTTTCAAAGTGTGATAGACTACACTCTACCCAGACTTGATGAATAAGAAACTATGCAGATGAGGTCCAGCAAACAGTGATTTAAGGAGCCCCTCAGCTGTTTCTGATAGAATAAAACACTTTTCAGGTGTTTCTGAGAGAATAAAATTTGAGAACTACTGGAACAATTCACTCTGTGGACCACTGTCACATTAATCTTTCACTACAACACTTTACTATTATACACTTCACAAATATTTGATCTAAAGCTTCCAAGGACTTTTGGGACTTCCCTCATGGCACAGTGGATAAGACTCCGCGCTCCCAATGCAGGGGGCCCGGGTTCGATCCCTGGTCTGGGAACTAGATCCCACATGCATGCTGCAACTAAGAGTTCGTATGCCACAACTAAGGAGCCCATGTGCTGCAACTAAGGAGCTGGTGCAACCAAATAAATAAATAAATATTTTTAAAAAATAAAAAAATAAAGTTTCCAAGGACTTTAATCCCGTATCTCAACCATCTGAGGGAGAAAAAATTTTAAGTCAACCACAATCTAAGAGTTTCCCTGCTTCTCTCCCATGTGAGACCCCATGATTCTAAAATTCTTGCTGTTCCCCAAACAGGAAATACTCTCTCTTCTACCTAGGAAGTTTATCTCATAGATGTCTACCTAGAAATTGAAATAGTTCCTTCAAGAAGCATTTGTGACAGACACACTAATATATATTATCAATGTGTAGGCTTGGATTTTTAAGAAAAGTATGAACATAAATTATTTGCTCCAAAACTATGCATATAATTTGGTTAAACTGCTTCCAGAAATTCATTTGTTTAACTTGAAATTCCTTAGCTTGAAAATCATTATTTGCCATTGTTATATATTACTGAGCTGTAAATTATCACCCACCTCCCCCACTCTTACTTTATCTGTTAAAAGTCCTTTTAAAAATTGAAAATGTCCAATCTCTGCTGGAGGATGTTTATAGTGGGAAGGCTGTGTCTGTTGTAGGGGGGTTGTCTGGGGGGACAGATATAATATATGGGAACTTTCAGTACTTTCTGCTCACCTTTGCTGTGCATCTAAAAATGCTCTAATAAAGAGAGTCTACTTAGATAAAATAAAGTAATTGAGCTTGTTCTAGCTTCCATTTAGGTTGTAGAAAGCTGGAAAGAGCATTGGCTCCATCCTAAAACAAGAAAAGTTTTGGTAATCTACAAAATCATAACTATTCTTGAAATCATCAGTAAACTAAGATTGCAGGGCAACCAAATAGCATGAGATCTCGGGAAAGATAAGTACATCCAGAAAGAGATAGGATATGAGCTCTTACTTACCTGGGCCAGAGCATGGAAGGAAAATAGGGCCCCCAAACTAGCCAGTGAGAATTTCTTTAACAAATTGCTAACGTTTAAGTGCGGGGTACTGTAAGTATAAAGTGGCTGAGAGCCATGGCAAAAAGAGGAGTTCCCATCAATTCTCAATATTTTCTCCATAGACTTAGAACAGTCCTCACATGAATATTTGGGGAAAAGCGGAAAACCAAAGAAAGCCTTCTTCCTGGTGCAGGTCTATGTGAAGGCAGCCGCAGCCACTGCTGTGAGCAGAAAAAACTCTCCAACCACCAAATCATCTCCATATGGAACAAAAGCCTGAAGCCACTAGGGGAAGGATAACAGCACCTGTTTTCCTCAGAGACAGCTGAAGATTCATTAAAGAGGGAAAACAGAAAAATAAATAAATTCTTGTGCAGGGTCCTTGGGACAGGAAACTGCTCTGTGCTCAGATCATAAGCCATCTATCTCCTCACTCTGCAGAAGTGGCAAGACCACTAACAGAGCTCCAACCCTGAGACATAGGGACAAAGGCTGTGCCTAAGTCTGAGATAGACCCAGGACAACAGAGAATAAACCCTCACCCTCCATCACCAGACCAGCAAGAATTGAGGAACAAGTAACAGCAGTTTACCTCGGATTAGAGAGAACATGTGGAAAGACACATCCTGTGACATGCAGTCTCACAGTGTAGCTTAAAACTAAGGGAGGAACAGGAACACTGGGAAAAACCCTCCAATGACTGAATATCCCACCCGAAGCACAAGTAGTAATAGAAATCATTGAATTTGTTGTTGCACTGAGGATAACCACAGCAACACAAGACTCAAACCCAGCTCCACCCATGACTACACTGATTCCCACACTCTTCACAAGACTACAGGATAAACAGTAGAGATGTGTCCATTTCAAGGTATAAGACTATCTCATTATACACACAAAATGTCTGGGTACCAATCAAAATTAAAGGTCGGAGGAAAAGGCAAGAAAAATTACACTGCACTGAACAAAGAAATTAAAGAACCAAAATTAGATATACGTGTATTATAAGAACTACCACACAGGGGGTTAAAGTAACTCTCATAAATAAGTAAAGGATCTAGTGGAAAAAATGGATGGTGTCATAAATGCTTGAGTAATTTCAATAGAGAACTGAAAACTATATGGAGGAGTTAAATGGAAATGCTAGACAGAAAGGACACAGTCACAGAAACAAAGATTGTTTCTGAATAGACCCATAGAGCCAAGAAACAATCAGTGCGGATAAAGATAAATCAATAGAAACTGGCAAAACTGGAACACAAAGAGGAAAAAATTATAATGATAAAAAGAGAAAAGAGCTTCTGAGGACTGTAGGACAATAGCAATCTAACATATGGGAAATTCTCCTTCTTAAAGTGTCATGTGTATATTTGACATGTGTATACTTGTATTTTTTACTAATTTTCTTCTTTCATCACTTTCCCCTACCATTTTATATAGTATGTGCTCGTGATGGTACATTTAGTACTTTACTCCACAATTTACTGAACATTCAGGCAGGATTATGACATGTTAGATGAGGCGGTGGATCCATATTAAATTCTAATCTAAGAAAACAGGAAATGTTCCTCTGAACTCTCTTTTATCATGTGACTTTACTTGACTTCTCTCTTTGCCCATTGCCACTACCTTAGTTCAGATTCCTTTTATGTCTCAGTAGTATCCCTGGAGCAGCCCCCCTGGATGGTCTCCTTGCCTCTCATCTTTTCTTCCTTTGACCCTTTTGCAAAAGTGGTAATTCAGAAATGTAAATTTTATCAAGCCATACCCTGCTTAAAAACCTCTACTAGGTCCCCATCGCTCTCAGATAAAGTTGAAAGATAATATGGCATCAGTGCCCTCCGTGCTCTGACCCTTCTTACCTGCCTGCTTCACCCTCACTACTGCCTCAATCTTCTCTGCGCTGCAAGCGAGGATTCGGTACATTTCTGAACTTCCATGCTCTCCCAGCTCCGCACATTTCACAGGTTGTCTGCACCTTTGTTTGGATCGTTGTCATCTGAATAACTTTTCCTCACTTTTCTGGTCTCCACTTGGACCTTTTCTGGTCCTTTCATACAGAAGACTCCTGAAATCACCCCTGAAGTCTTAGTCTCTCTGTGACACTTATCACACTGTATTTTAACTGTTTCATCATCTGTCATCCCTGCTCTAGGGTCATGTTATTGCCAGAAATGCATCATATGGTTTATTGTATCTCAAAAACAATTCATTGTCATACACATAGTAGACACTCCATTAATATTTCTTAATTAACACCAAGAGAAATTTAGCCCACTAGTATTGACATGTTTGGGGATGCTTGTCTATAACACAGATTATAGGTCTAAATTATTTTAAGGTAAAATTAAATATCAAATGGGACTTTGACTCTGCTTGAACACTGAGACTGTGTGACAGTGTGTTCACAAGTGGAAGAACTGCACATCACCTGACTTAAAGAAGAGACAAGGAAGAAAGGACCTAAAGAAGACGTCTTCAAGGGAGTGTGAAGATGAGCCACTACCATATTCTTTCTCCCTTTTCCCCTTCTTTATCTCTTGTACAATTATTTCTTCCCCCTCTTTTACCTTATGGAGGCTTTCTCTCAGAGGTGAGGTCTGCTCTAGACTAACTCAGCTCAGCAGATTTACAAAGATCAACTAGGTCCCTGCTGTGTGAGGAGGAGGGATGGGAGAAGGCATTTATATGGAGACTGGAGGGTGACATCTGCACAGCTGACTCAACTATCCTTATTCACCAAATGAAATGTGTCTTATTTTACATTAATTTTGGCTGAGGAATCTTTCTTTCTTAGACTAAATACATCTTTAATATTTTATACACTATTTCAAATTTTATGTACCTATTTTGTATCTGAAGTCTAGGAAAAGAGGTAATAGATTTTTCAGAGATTGGACAGTTTTAACATTTGAATGGTACCCTCTCAAACTGTTTGTAAACTGTGAGGTAAAAGTCCTCTCAGTTCACATACTATCAGGAAGAGCTTGAAATGTAGCTTTTCCTGGGCCAGTCATAGCCATGCGTACAAACACCCTTAGTTACATTCCATCCGTGTAAAACAAGACCTTGCTTGATGGTTCCTCTGACGTACCTCCAGCACTCGAAAGTTAAGTTTTATCGCCACACGTCCAAGGTCGAGCTCAAAAACATTTTAATCAGCCTTGACGGCAGCACTCTCCTCAGAATAGTGATTCACACAATCACTGGTTATGGATACATATCCCACACATTATTTTCAGTAAATCTAAAAGGTGAAAATGTTTTTGTTCCCAATGAAAACACAATAAACTTGTAAAAAAATTTGGATTAATAAGGACCAGTGGTATTGTGAGCAAAACTACTATGAACATTTATGAACAAGTCATTTTGTAGACAATGTTTTCATTTCTCTTGGGAGAGGATGCCTAGGAGAGGAATTGCTGGGTCACATGGTAAGTATATGTTTACTTTTATAAGAAGTTGTCATTCTATACTCTTAACAACAATGCATAAGTTCACACTGCTCCACATCCTTACCAAAACTTAGCACTATCACTATTTTTAATTTTAGTCATTTGAGTGGGTAAAATGGTTTTTAAAAGAGTCATGTATTTGGAAATTAAAACACATATTTCTAAATTAAAAGAAAAGAACCAGTAGTTCAAAGTAAGATCCATGAATAGGCCTATGATTACAAACAAAATGATAAAGCAAAACAAATGGTTTTTTTTTTTTCATTACTTCAGGGTCACATGAATGAAGATTGAGAAGTTCTATTATAGCAGTGCTTAATATCTCTAAACATGCTGCCAAGACATAAAAATATGCCCACGTCCCACACTCTAACCCAACCACTTAGCCTCCTACCCAGCATCACCAGTACACGTTTTGTCATCACCTTCCTGGTTGCCAGGGCAATGCAGTTAATGCTTCATATCTGAATTAAGTGGGAGAACACACAGGCAAAGCTCTTTTCTCTAAGTGATGCTCATGATTCATCAAGTTGCCAGTTTTGATGTTAATCCAGATAATTGCCCTAGTAGTTTCTGAAAGGCCCCCTTCACCTCCTTATTCCTCAGACTGTAAATCATGGGGTTCAGCACGGGCATCAAAATGGCACAGAAGAGAGAGATCAACTTCTCCTGAAGGACAGAGGGGCTGGAACTGGGCTGGATGTAAGTGAAAATTGGCCATGCCATAGCACAGTACAACTACTGCGAGGTGAGAGGCACAGGTGTGGAAGGCTTTCTTTCTCCCCTCTGTGGACTGGATCTTTAGGATGGTGGAGATGATCTGGATGTAGGACAAGAGAACCAAGCAGAAAGGTGTCATCAGCAGAACAATACTAGAAACCATGATTGCGATCTCATTGGAGGAGGTGTCCACACAGGCCAGCCTGACCACAGCTAGGAGTTCGCAGGATATGTGATCAATATACTTGTTCATACACATGGGCAACTGAAAGGTGATGGTGGTCTGCATGAGAGAGTTGACAGAGCCACTGACCCAGGATGTGATGGCCAACCTAGCACAGAGCCCTCCATGCATGATGACCAAGTATCTCAGGGGGTCACACACAGCCACATAGCGGTCATAGGCCATCACTGCCAGGAGAACAAACTCAATCCCACCCAGGCCCAGGGAGAAAAATAACTGGGCTGCACAGCTTACATATGGGAGTCCTTTATGTTCTGCAAGAAAATGCACCAGCATCTGAGGGACAATGCTTGTGGCATAAGAGGCATCAACAAGGGAGAGGTTGGTGAGAAAGAAATACATGGGAGTGTGGAGTCGGCTGTCCAGTCTGATCACAAGAACAATGAGGACATTGCCCAGCACTGTCACCACGTAAGTGATTGAGAACAGGACAGAGAGAGCGACCTGAGTGTCCCAGTCACTAGACAGGCTGAGGAGGATGAATTCTCTCATTCAAGTCTAGTTATCTGCTCCCATTAAAAAACAGAGGATTATTAATCTGCAGAGAGAGTCAGAAATAAAAGAAGCTGTTAAAGAACCATAAGAATAACTTCTTAAAAGAATGCATATCAAAAAAAAAAAAGAATGCATATCATAATGATCGGCCAACCGTGGCCAGATGTTCCAGATCATTTACGGGTCAAGAAGACAGGCTTGATTCTACTATGCATTATATCTACTCTACATAAGAGAGAGAGGCTAGCACCTTCCTAAGGACGTGATGTAATCTCAAGGAGTCAGTTAAAGCCTGGAGATACTGCGGTGCAATTTTTGGAAGCTCTATATCTTTCTAACTTCAGTTTCCAGGGAGGGGAGAACTGTTGATGATAATGGGAAGTAGAATGATAAGCAATGAATATAAACATGGCTCGAAGTTCAAGGACTACCCTATATGTATTTACTACACAAAATATGATAAAATGTATAAATAAATTATTTTTTAAAAGATTTGTAAGAGGCAGATATGTACTGCAAGTAAGGCTGGTGAATGATGGAAAAATCTGGAATTTGAGAACCTGAATATGAATCTTGTTTTTATGACTTATCGGATGTTTGATTGGGTTAGAAATTTAAACTTTTACATACAAAATTTGATAATGCTGTATAGCTTACAGATATATTTATGCTCAAATGTAGATAACTTATGGGTAAAGTGCTTTGTAAACTCTTACTCATCGCAGTATTTCAGTAGTATGCTACCAGGTGAAGCATGAGCTCTGCCCTGAGAGAGATAGAGTAACAAAGTGATTACTGTGATAGTGATTTCCTCATATCCCCTCCACAATTTCAGACATTTAAAAAAAGGAAGCAAAACCTTTAATAGATTTGAAGTCTAAGAAGTTAGCTTGGATGCTTTGAAACTCCAGAAAAATATAAGTCTATTTGAGATTTGGTGTCTCCAGTCTTTGGAAGGAGAGGGAGAAGAGGGTAATTTTATCTTGTTCTTTTGATTTTTCTGCCCTATTTTTTAACTCATTCTAACTCGCTTTTTTTATTTTCTGTAACTCTAGCCCTTATATATGATCTCAGTAAAACTGATAGTATGAAAATAATTTCTTAAGCTTTCTAGTATTAAAGGAGGAAAAGAAAACAAATCTTTTAACTTTTGCTGAGTATTTAGCAGATCTGCATAAGTAGACATTTCGTTTTTGAATAATTTGGCAAACATGGATGAAGTGCCATCTTCCCTAGATGCTGGGATTTCAAGTGTGAATATTACCCTTCCCTGTGCTCATAATGCTCAAGTGGAAGAAAAAGACACACATTATGTTATCACATTATTTGTTTCCCTTTGCACCTGCAGGACATGCCGCCCATGTCTCCCTGTGCTCCTCCGACTCACCCGGCACACCTCTCTACTACAGCCCTCAGTGCAAATGAAGGTCAGCATCACATCTGAGAGAAAGTGTGACCTTTAGAGCCTAACAGTCCCTGCTTTGAATCTACAGTTGACCCTTGAAGAATGCGGAGGTTAGGGGCCTTGGTGCAGTTGAATATCCGAGTATGACTTACAGACAGCCCTCCGCATCCCCATTTCCTCCTCATCTGCAGATTCAACCGACCTCTGATGGTGCAGTACTGTACCATTTACTGTACTGTAGTATTTACTGTTGAAACAATCTGCATGAAAGGAGACCCACGCGATCAAACTCGTGTTATTCAAGGGTCAACTGTATTCTTTTCCGCTCCCTGAGGCCTAGAGCAAGCTACTTCACCTCTTTTTTTTTTTCTTTTTTTATTTATTTATTTTTGGCTGTGTTGGGTCTTCACTGCTGTGCGTGGGCTTTCTCCAGATGCAGCAAGCAGCGACTACTCTTCGCTGCGGTGTGCAGGCTTCTCACGGTGGTGGCTTCTCTTATGGCGCAGCATGGGTTCTAGACGCGCGGGCTTCAGTAGTTGTGGCGCATGGGCTCAGTTGCTCCGCAGCATGCGGAATCTTCCCGGACCAGGGCTCGAACCCGTGTCCCTGCAATAGCAGGAGGATTCTTAACCACTGCACCACCAGGGAAATCCTATGTTGCCTATCTTAACTTCAAAGTTTCTAATCTGTAAAATGTGGGTATATTGGCCAACTGAATGGGTAGTTGGTGAACCCAGTGTGTTGAAGATCTAAAGTCCCTAAGGCGGGTGTCCATCATTCAATGATGATAACGATTAACCTTTCATCTCAAGCTCTTGATCATATTCGGGATCTTATTCCTTCTTTTATTCGCTCTTCTACCATCCTTGGTTTCTCTTACTCCTGATTAATTCCTTTTCTCTTATTATAAAAAATAAACAAAGCCAATTTAGGGGGGCAAAATCTTTTTTATACAATTACCATTCTAACTCTCTCTTCCTTTCACATCCAAAATTCTCAAATGACTGGTGTCCACTTGCTTGGTTTATTTCCTCATAACATTCATCCTTTAAGCCATGGAAATATGTTTTCCATTTTCATTAATCTATGGAAATTGCACTCTTGAAGGTCACTCATGGCTTTCTAATCATCAGATTCAGAAACTTTAATTCTATTTTATTTCTTTACTTATTGTTTGAACCATTCGACTATTTGTTCCTTCAAACTCTCAACTCTCTGATCCTCTTCTGTCCTGATTTTCTTCCAAACTAAGCTTCTTCATTTGTATTCTTGGATAATTATCTTAAATTCTCCTGCTCCATTACTGTGAAGATTTTCTAAGGTTTTGTGCTCAGAACCTGTACTCTTCTTTCTACAGCTTTTCCTTGGAGGACTTATTTCTAACCATAATAATTTTTATCAAGGCTGTATGGTTTCCTTTCAATTCTACAATTATTTCCTAGACTTCTTGCTAAGAGTCCAGATGATTTTTTTCAACAGCATAATGAATGTTTCCCAAATATCTCACTATCAACTCAACTCTTCTCTCCACAAACTGTATTCCCTCCAGACTCTTTTATTTCTAGCAATAGACCAAAATTCTCCCACTCTCCAAAGGCATCATGTTTAATTATTCCTTCTTTCTTAACACTCCATGGAATAAATCGTCTTCTTTCATTGTTTTATTATATATCTCCCACCTCTCCTTTAGACCTCACTCATACTGCTAATGTACTAACACGTCTCATCACCTTGCAGCTGATGAGGTGCAACAAATTCCTTCTGAATCTCACTGATTCAGCCTGTGCCTACCCCAAAGCAGCCTATACTCTTCCACCAGATTGATCATTCTAAATGCAAATTTAATCATAGCCCTTAAATATGCCAACAAATCTTGTGATATTTAATTGCTTACAGAATTACATACATCCTGGACTTCCCTGGTGGCGCAGTGGTTAAGAATCCGCCTGCCAAAGCAGGGGACATGGGTTCGAGCCCTGGTCTGGAAGATCCCATATGCTGTGGAGCAACTAAGCCCGTGTACCACAACTACTGAAGCCCGCACGGCACAACTACTGAAGCCCTCGTACCTAGAGCCCGTGCTCCACGACAAGAGAAGCCACCGCAATGAGAAGCCCGTGCACCACACCGAAGAGTAGCCCCCATTCACCACAACTAGAGAAAGCCCACGCGCAACAACGAAGACACAATGCAGCCAAAAATAAATTAATTTAAAAAAAAAACAAAAAAACTGAGACCCTTGCAAATGACGGAGGGATGAGGAATGACACAGAAATTATAGGAAAAATCAGGCATGAGGTTTGGAGAGCAAAGACCAACTCATCACAGTTAAAATATAACCTTTGCTGAACCTAGTTAAAAGTACCTCCATGTGCCTTCTCCCATTATTCCAGTTATTAATACAACAAATAGAACCAAAATGCCTTCTACGACAAAGAAATGAAAACAGAAAATTAGTTTTCAGATTCCTAATACAACATATTTTATATAACTTAATACAACTAATTAGTTCAATTTAGTCAGTTATGATTTTTTTTGTTTAAATAAAGAAAATGTGTCCATTTAAGCTTAAACCTATTTGACCTCTGTATTGGGATTCTAAACAGTCTTGGATGGGACAAGTGAAAGCCCTGAATAAAGAAGCAGAACACATAAGTGTGGGTCCCACATATTTATATACCTGCAGATATGTTTCTTTCATGCTGATCAAAAGAAATGAGTCATACCTTTATAAAGCTGAACTGTCCATAGCAATGGCACTTTCAGTTAAAGAAAGAGTTCTCTGACTTGTGACTCAAGAGTTGGTTGATGTAGACACTGAGTGTAACCATCTTGAGAAGTAGTATTTGCATCATCCTCATGTACGGAAACAGAGAGCCCAGGGCCCTTTGGGTGGCTGATATCTCAAAGATGGGTTTGACATGCTGAAAGAACATTTTTTTTTTCTCTTTGGGGTCTTGTTAACCTCTTTAGCCTGATATGATTACCTGAATTTTTACTTAATCAAGTCCAATTTTTTAAACTCAGTTTCTCAAACATGTGCAACCTAACATACACTTTTGGTGACATATTTTACTATGGTTTCATCCTGTGAATTCTCACCTTCTTTATATTTCTTGTCCCCTGTTGCTAAGACTAGGGTTTTCTTTTGCAGTAAAATTCCCTCTGTCTGGGAAGTCTCCACAGTGCAGTCCCTACAGCCAATTCTAGAGGAACCAACCCTGCGATGAGAGTTAGGAGACATAGATCCTAACTCCAATTCACTCCCTAAGTGCTGAAGGTCTTTGCATAAGCCATTAATTGCCTTACATCTTAATTTATCTGTTATTAAAAGGAAAAGCATAAGATCGTGTGTACCAAGCCCTTCAGAAATAATTGAGACAGGAGGTTTAAAGCAATTAATAATTTATCTTTTCCTGTCTGAAAATGTAATATGTTAATATTCCCACCATCTGCTAGTTAATACTAATACCTAACTAAAGATTTTATCATTCTGGGTTTCTTCCTTTAGTGTCTTTGTCTCTTTATATCAGTACTAAACCTGGGAGAAGTCTGTTGAAAAATATTATACCCAAGCCTCATGCTTTCTGCAAAGTAGAATTATTTTACTATATAATTTGCTATGATACTTAGAATAAGAAGATTTCACCAGTCATGTTTTATATCCCTAATCCAAAGTCCCTAATAAGTCACATAATTTCACACTCCCACATGCTGTTGATGCCTCTCAAATATTAATCAGTGTCTAACAAAATAAACATCTCTGTTACCATCTATGTCTAAGTGTATCTAAAGAGTTTTCCCTTCCAACAAAGGGATGGACCATGTAGAATAGAAACCCCCAAATTCCTTGGGCTCCAGGCTCATAAGTCATCTGCGACTAATTGTGATTGCGAGGAACACTACTGGGAGGAAGTTGACAAGAGCTCCAAAAACAGCTCCAACACAGACCTAATGAGCTTTGGCAGCAGTTGCACTGGCAACGTAGGGCCAACAGATTCCCCTCAGGAGCCCCGTGCATTAGAATGTTAATTGCTGCCCCCATTCCCAATTCACAAGAGCAGGGCCTCCATGCTGCCCTTCTCCCTGTGGAAGGCTGTTCTCCATCCTTCTCCCACCAACATCTTCATTATAGCCTTAAGTCACTCTAAAAAGAGAAGCAGCTTACTGAGGCTTTAGTACGTTCTCCTATAACCCAAATCAAACTTTAGCCTTCAATGTCCCAATCTAGGGAGAAGTGACAGGGCTGCATCTAATTCTAGTGTAAATACCATTTCTCCCCTTTTGGATCCAGATGCCCTTATTTCTTCTTCTAGAGACAGGAGAGATGTACCTTAGTCCCCTGAGGTACGTGCAGTCTCATGGGCTTCTGTGAGCATTGGGAGTATAATGGACATCCTAGTACATTTCTCATAGTACTACGAGCTCAGAAAATAGACATCAGCATTAAATAGATTTTAAAATCCAGCTCTACAGAAAGTTGATAAAGGGAGTTTCAGCAACTACTGAAAAAAAAAATGGAAAAGCAATAAGGTCACCCAAAATCCTTAACACAGAAGGGTGAAACTTCTACACCTCTTTAAACATTTTTTCAGGTTTACTGATGTATAATTAACAAATAAAGTTGTAAAATATTTGATGTGCACAAAGCAATTATTTGATATATGTATACATTGTGAAGTGATTCAAACTATTTTTTAAATTAAATTTTGTATTTTAAAATCATTGTGGATTTACATGATGTTGTATTAAATAATACAGAAGTATCACTTGTACCCTTTTCTAGTTTCCCCCAATGGTAATATCTTGCAATTTATAAATTTATAGCTTTACATTTAAGTCCATGGCCCATTTAGGTTAATTTTTTTAATAAGCTGTAAGATCTATGGAGCTGCTTTTTTTTCTTTTGCCTATGGATGGATGGCCAATTGCTCCAGTACCATTTGTTGTAAAGTCTATCTTTCTCCATTAAATTGCTTTGGACCGTTGTCAAAAATTAGTAGGGTACATACATGTATTTATTTCTGGGTCCCCTATTGTGTTCCACTGATCTATGCATCTATCCCACATAGATGGGATACCACATAGTCTTTATTACTGTCGATATATAATAAACCTTAAAACTGGATAGATTGATTCCCCCCTAATTTTATATTCCTTTTTCAAAATTGTTTCACTGTTCTACTTCCTTTGCCTTTCTATATAAATTTTAAAACAGTCTTCTGTATATGTACAAAAAAAACTTGTTGGGCTTTTGATAGGAATTGTGTTAAGCCTATATATAAATTTGTGGAGAATTCAAACCTTTACTGAGTCTTCCAATCTGTGAACATAGTATCTCTCCATTTATTTAAGTCATTTTTATTTCTTTTATTTGCAATATGTAGTTTTAAGCATATAAATTCTATATATTTTGCCAGATTTACATAAAATTATTTCATTTTTGAGCTCTTGTAATTGGTATTGTATTTTTAATTTCAGTGCTCACATATTTATTGTTAGTATATACAAATACAATGGATTTTTGCTTATCTTATATCCTGTGGCCTTGATGAATTTACTTAGTCTAGAAGATTTTCATAGATTTCTTGGGATTTTCTGTGTAGACAATAGAAACTGTCTAGTAGGGACAGTTTTATTTCATCTTTTCCAATCTACATGTCTTCATTTTCTTTCTTACTTTACTGCATTGCTAGAATGCCTAGCACTATGTTGAATAAGAATGTTGAGAGCAGATATTACCACCCTATTCCTGATCTTAGGGGGAAATCATTCATTTATTATTTAGTACAGTGTTAGCTGTGGGTTTTTTGTAAATGCTGTTTGTCAAGTTGAGGAAGTTCCCCTCTATTCCTATTTTTTGAGGATTTCTATTATGAATATATGTTGAGTTTCATCAAATGTTTTCCTGCATTAGTTGATGATTATGTAACTTTTCTTTCTTAGTCTATAAATATTGTCTATACATAGATTTATTTTCAAATGTTGAACCAGACTTGCATTCCTGAAATAAACTACACTATGCTGTATATTTCTTTTTATATATTGATGTATGCTATTTGCCAATACATTGTTAAGAATGCTTACATCTATTTTCAAGAGATATATTGGTTTGTAGTTTTATGTGTCATCTTTTTATGATTTTGGTATCAGGATAACACTAGCTTCATAAAATGAATTTGGAAGCACTTCTTTCTTCTAATTCTGGAAAATATCAGGCAGAATTCGTGTTAATTCCTCTCTGTCTGGTAGAATTTTCCAGTAAAACCATATGGGCCTGGAGAGTTATTTGGGGGGAGTTTTTACATTATGAATTCAATTTTCTTAACAATGAGAAGATTAAAAGGAGGGGGGTACCTCACTACAGCCAGGTAGGGGTGAAAGTCTAGGCTCTCCACATAGTTTCCACTGATGCCCAGGTGGAGAGGTGGCTCACTGCTGGCTGGCATGGAGGAAAATCCTGGCACCCTACTTGGTCATCTCTAACACAACCCCAATGGGAGCTCTGCAGAAGGCCCTTGCCTGAGACTCGGGAACAAAGGATGAGCCTAAGACTGAGAATCAGAACGAGAGAAAAGAAAACTCTACCCCCATCAAAACTATGTAGGCTGGAAGGCAATGGAGTGACAATTGTAAGTGTTGACGAAAAAAGAAAAGCTGTCAACCCAAATTTCAGATAAAATATCTTTCAAAGATCAAGAAGAAATAGGAGTTCATCAGAAAAAACAAAAACAGAACTTATTGCTAGAAAACCCACACTACAAAATAGTTCTTGGAAATGTGTCAAAGGGAACATAATACCAGACAGAAATCTGAATACACACAAAGACATGAAAAGTGCTAAAATGATAAAATTGAGGATAAACATTAAACTCATTTTTAGAAAGTTTTAACAGACGACTGTATAATACAGAGTCTAAAGCAGAGTCTACTCAGTGTTATCTCATGTGAAGGACACAGGAGCAGCATGTGGTCTTCACCCTCTACAGACCAGACCATCGCAGAGTCAGATCCAGATTGGAGATTCAGTGTGCTTCTAATATAGTTTGCTTTTAATTTGGTGTATCCCTGATCTAATACCTAAATAGTACAAAGAATATTTTTAAAAGTTAGGATGCAAGTGGGAGAAAAGTAGTCATATGAACGTTTAATGGATAATTAATGATTTAAGGAACTATTGCTAAATTTTATTAAGTGTAATAATAGTATTTTGGTAATAAATTTAACAAGTCTCTATCTTTTAGAGGTACATAATGAAATAGTGCTTCAGAATAACTGAAGGAAGGAAAAATGGTGGTGTTATATATAAAACAAGATTGGCCATGATTTGATCATTGTTGAAGCTGAGTGTTGTACACATATAAACACGGAGACTCATTACTATTCCTTCTTTTTCATAGATTTTTTAAAATTTTGTATTAAAAATTTCTTTAATCCTATCAAGAGCCAATCATTTTAATGTAAAAATAATGAGTAACTCCTTATATATTAATGACATAAAATGGATTCCAAGATATGTTGAAGAGTAAAAAAAGTAAGATATAAAGCAGTTTGTATGTGTACAAATTGTGTTAGAAGGGCTATTTGTATATACATACATACATACATGTATACAAACTGTGTTTGCTTTGGAAGAAGACTACAGTGAATGTGTAGAGGGGATTTATGTTTTATAATATACCCTTTTGTACTATCAGAAAATTTTGTCAGCCCCAAATAATTCAAAAGAAAATAATATGTTCTAAAAATCAATTTTCAATATCTTGGCTCTATCCCCTACTAGCAGTGTGGCCTTAAGGACGTTTCTTAACCTCTCTGGGCCTCAGGTGCCTCTTCTATAAAGTAGGGATAATAAAGGTGCTTTCCCCAAAAGGCAATGTACTAAATGAGTTAACAGTGAAAAGTGCTTCCAACCACGGCTCATAAGAACTCAAAACTCATAATTTTACTTGTATTCTTCAGAAAAATAAATAAGGAAATGGTCTAATGCTTAAGAGATTCAAAACTTTCACCATGTAGCCCATTACCCAGGTAGAAGAGTCTATTGAAAAATTAGGATATTTCCAGCTGGGAAACAATGTTTTGTGAGGGTTTTTGGTTGTATACACTGTAATCCAGTGGCTCTCAACTGGGGGCGATTTTGCTCCCCACCCCAAACCCCAAGGGAACGTTTGGTTGTCTAATGGGTAGAAGCCAAGGATGCTACTAAACACCCTTCAATGGACAGGACAACCCTGCACAACACACTACTATACAGCCCAAACATCAATACTGCCAAGGTTGAGAAACTGCTCTAATCTATGACCAGCATATAGCGCTGTTTATTCCAGAGGCAGAAGAACAGTGACATTTCTCACTATAACACCTGTCATATCAACAATCACTCAAATGCATCATTTTAAGATTAGGAATCTGCCAAAATCCTTCATTTACCTTCATATGCATAGAGAAAATAGAAGAATCATGGTATTTTTGATTAACAAAAAGACATAACTGTTCATAGATGTTCTAAAATTACACACGTTAAAGTATCATTGTCCATGGTGATTAGTTATCCTAAAGGCTTGTGGATGTTAAACGTAAAATTCCACAAGAGAAACAAGTCAACTTTTGAAACCCAAATATCCCCAAAGGGCTTGCTTTGCAGACAACCTTCAAGGATGCCTTTATGGTTATTAAATTCTGAATCTGATTTTTATTCTCAAACATTTTTAGCGTCCAACTTTAAAAAACAAGTTTTTTCTTTATGGTTTTATTGTTTAGAATTTCCTCTTACGTTGCTCCTGTATTGACAGCTCTCTCTCTCCTCTCGCCTACAGGCCCAGAATGTCTTTCATAAGCAGCTACTAATTAGGAATGCCTGTAGCCTCCAGGTGGCCAGGAGGAATTTAATTTATTGGCACTGGCTGAGAAAATACCTCCCTGAAAAAACATAATGTCTACAAAATGAAAAAGAGAAAAACAGAAGTCAACAGATAGACTCTGTGGTACACGATGTTATGTTTCTACATAGGTAATGCCCACTCTCAACATTTCTGTTTTCTCAGAATGAACATTGGTTGACTCTCTGGGTGAAGTGAAACAAGCAGTGAAGCTGGGTAAGGGTAAAGATATCATGGGACAGATGGTGGACAAAAGTCACAAATACTGTGACCTCAATCCCAGTCACAGAAATAAGGATTTAGCATCTTCACACATTTTCTTCCTTGATGTGTCCTGTGTGCATTTGTATATTTGACTCGTTTTCTTCTTTCATCTCCTTTCCCCCTCTTACATATAGGGTGTGCTCATGGTGCCGCATTTTTCACATTATCCCACCAATTACAGAATATCCAGAGAGGATGTTCACATTCTAGAGAAGGAGTAGGGTCCATCCAGGAATTCTGGTCTCAGAGATGGATGAGTCTTTGACACCACTGGAGAAGTCAGCTAGTGCACTTGAGCTGTGCATTGTGGTAGACGAGAGCTTTTTACAGGGGAGGAGTTGTTAGGTTGTAAGAAGGAAATATGTTTTTTAACCCGCATCTGAATATTCCCTCTCTGTTTGGGGTATCCTCCCTCATCAGAGGCTAGAATGTTCTCAACATCCCTTGCAGCCGGGGCACAGGCGTGACCCAAGCTCTGTCGCTCAGGGGCTTTCGTGCCAGAATTTGGCACAAAGACCAGTAACGGTAGAGGGAGGAACTGCCCAGAATTAAATGTCATAAGGCTGGCAGTAGAAGCTGTAGCAAGTCCAGCACACACTACACTGTCCAGGCCCACGAAAGACTTTTGGGGTGGTGTCCTCATGGAATCAGTTCTGCAGAATGATTTTTGACCGTTTTGCATGACACTGGTCAACTCCAAGCCTGATTCTCAGAGACTATGTGAGCTATTTTGTACCCCTTAATAAATGTGTTTTCTGCTTTAATTAGCCAAAGTTTACATCTATTGCTTGCAACTATGAACACTGGATGATGATGATATATGTGGAAACTTGGTGAATAACAGGAGTGGTATAATGACTGGGTTTTTTCTTCTTTCCAATTATCTGTTAAAATGCCATAGAGAAGAAAGAAAAAGAGCAAGTTTCCTTTTTTGTTTGTCCATCTGATATTTCTTTAAAAAGCTTGGGCCCAGGCTATAACCACAGGGAGGAGACCCTCAAAGAAATGTCTCAAAGATTAACCCTTGAAACTTCAAGGCACCAATCTCAGTTCACTGTCTTGCCGTGACCTGAATGCACCAACAGGACAGCTTTGCCCTATAAAAGGATGATTCACCACAGATAATCAGGAAAATTACTTCAAGCTATGTCAGCAATTGCCTCTCTGATAGTTTTCAATGCCTGCCTTCTGTCCCTGCCAGAGTCAATTTCCTAGCTTAAGCATTGAGAGCTAATTGAAAAGATATATTTAGTTTGTTTTTCTATCTACCTTCATTATCTGGAAAAATCTTCAGTTTTTCCTGCTGTCAATCTCCTCAATCTTTTTGTCTCATCCACCTGAAACCCAGAATACAGCTTCTTAGATTCATAAAGGTATGCCTTTCCTAAAATCATGAAAACACCCATGACTAGTTCTTTCCAGTCCTAAAAGCCTTTTGATTTTTTTTTCTACAGGCATACCTCATTTTACTGAGCTTCCCAGTTACTGCATTTTTTACAAATTTAAATTTTGGTGGCAACCCTGCATCAAGCAAATCTATCGGCGCCATTTTTCCAACAGCAATTGCTCATTTGGTGTCTCTGTGTCACATTTTGGTAATTCTTGCAGTATTTCAAAATTTTTCATTATTACTATATTTGTTATGGGGATCTGTGATCAGTGATCTTTGATGTTACTATTGCAAAAAGATTATGACTCCCTGAAGACTCAGATGATGATTAGCATTTTTTAAGCAATAAAGTATTTTTTAATTAAGGTATGTAATTCTTTTAGACATAGTGCTATTGCACACTTAATAGACTACAGTATAGGGTAAACATTAACTTTTATGTGCACTGGAAACCAAAAAGTTCATGTGACTCCCTTTATTTCAATGTTCACTTTATTGTGGTGGTCTGGAACTGAACATGCAGTATTCCCAAGATATGCCTGTATTCATTTTTTAAAATTGTTTATTTTCTGTCTCTTCTCAATAGAGCAGGGACTTTTGCTTGTTCAATAATATTTTTCTAGGGCCATAACAGTGAAACTGTGCAAAAATTAAAATTGTATGTTGTTAGGGTGCATGTGGCTGTAAAGGGGTGGCATGAGGAAGCTTTGTGGTGATGGAACAGTTCTGTACCTTGATTGTGGTGGTTACACAAATGTACACACGTGATAAAAACAGCACAGAACTATTTATACTGTACATACACACAAATAAGTGAATATAAAACTGGTGAAATCTGAACAAGCTCTGTGGATTGTACCAATGTCTGTTTCCTGGCTGTGATACTGTACTATAATTACACAAGATGTTACCATTAGGGAAAACTAGGTGAAGGGTACACAGAAACGCTCTGTACATCTTTTTACAACTTCCTGTGAATCTACAATTATTTCCAAAAAAAAGTTTTAATAATTGTTGAAAGATTTAATTAATTAATTAAACCCAATTTGCAACTATGTTTTTAAAAATAGGAAAAGGAAGAAAATATTTAAGGTTAAGAGTAGCTTTCTTTGGATCTTGTAATGATGGGAGGTTTATTTTTATCTTTCTGCCTATCTGTTTAAATTCTTAATGGAAATATTTCACTTTCGGCTTTAATTTTTGGTCCACACCTTTATTTTTCCTTTAGATATTCTTTCAGTCTCCTACCACAGAAGGAGGCATTTAAATAATCTTTGAAATTTAAAGATATCAACCTTCCCTCACCCCTAGCCCCTAAACTGAGCCCCAAATTTGCTCTAAGGTGAAAGACCATCCACGGAACATGGTGAGCCACATGGATAATTAGGGAAGCTGTTAATTATAATCTCTTTAGACAGCCTTTTTAAACTGCTTTCCTTCCTCTGCCAATACAGTCATCTATTTGTCTTGTTAGTATTTGAAGTTCACTGAAAGAACAGGTTTGATTTTGTGTTAGTATGACTAAAGGAAATATTTTCTGCTTGCCCGATCCCCTGAAACAGAGAAGTTCTGTGGGCAGGTAAAAGCACGGTGTTCCTAATGCCATTGGAGAGCCCACGCCCATGACTAATTCTTTCCATTCCTAGAAGGCAGCTCAGCTTTTTAATTGTATGTATGTATGTATGTATGTATGTATGTATGTATTTTAATGCAAAACAACCTTCTTCCTTCTCCTGTACGCTCCTTTACCTGAAAGCCCCTTGGTGATAATTTTCAAAACCCTGTTGGAACTCGCCACCTCCAGCTGTGCAGAATGTCTCTGACAGCACTTCAGTGAGAAAGCTATGTCAGACTTGATTCTTTCAAAGAAGAAAAATCACATTTTAATAAGATTAAAATATTTTTTAATAGTTTTGTAATTTCTTTGCACCCAGCTTTATGAGTTTCTTAAGCATAGGAGCCCCAAGAGCTGTGTCTATAAATCTTGTTGAATCAGAAGCGTCTCCACAGAGAATGCCCTGCTCGGGCCTCCAGTGAAGCCCGGCAGGAACAAGAGGCTTTTATGGATAATAACTCTCTTTTCCTACTTTTTAAAACTGCAGGCTGTTAAAGAGGCTTTTATGGATAATAACTCTCTTTTCCTACTTTTTAAAACTGCAGGCTGTTTATCTGTCTCTTCATCACTTCTCTGACAATGAATCTCCTTCTAAGCACATTCTGAGTGGGAAGAGCAGCACAAAAGAGGGAGATTTTACCTCTAAGAGTTTCAGGAATATGGCAAATTTTAGCTTAACAGGTGTCAAGCATGAGAGGACAGATGGAAAGTTCCTTGGGTGGGGGTGGGGAGGAAAGCAGTCTTTGAGCACTCATGTGGTTGGAATCTCGGACCTTTGTGAATGTGTGGAACGTAGGAAGGTGTGTCTCTGGGTTAGAGACTGTGAGCCCAAAGTGGGCAAAAGTTTTCTTGATGATTATCTGTTTCTATTGTACTCCACTTGTGTTACTCTTGCGCCTTATTTCTCATCTCAGAATTTCACAGTCCTGACATATCCCTTTTTTCCCCACAAGGCATGAAAACTGAGGTCCAGAGAAGAAAACGGACAGCATCACAAAAGGAATTAAGGATGGAGCACAGGCAGGAGTTCCCAAGTTTGCTACCTTCCATCTGCTCTTTCTGCTACATAGCCCCTGGAGCTGAGTATACCCACCCCCCTGTTTACACATGTTGGAGGGACTGGAGATGGCAATCCGCCACCCAGCACTCATACACGTGGCATCCAGACCCGGGTGCAGCCTCCACTCATGATGGCAGATGTGGACGCAGCTTTCCTCTCCCGTCTGCTTTTGCCATCCCACTTTCTTCCTACCCTCCCGTCAAGTCCTTCTTCTCTTTTGAAAATCAAAATTGCATTTTATATATGACTCCCTAACAACCTAATTTAGACAAATAATTCGAACACATATATTTTGTTTTTATATAGAATAAAAGGATTTATCTAATTAGTCTTCCTTATAAACGGTTGTATAAACTTGGAAAAATATACTTTCTGCACATTAATTTGTACGTTCAAAGTGAGATATTAGAAACCAACGGTACAATGTTCCTACATATAAATTGAGAACAAGCGATACTGCATATCAAAAAAAAAGGTAAGGGCTTCCCAGCTGGTACAGTGGTTGAGAATCTGCCTGCCAATGCAGGGGACACGGGTTCAAGCCCTGGTCCGGGAAGATCCCACATGCCGCGGAGCAACTAAGCCCGTGCGCCACAACTACTGAGCCTGCACTCTAGAGCCCGTGAGCCACAACTACTGAGCCCACATGCCTAGAGCCCGTGCTCCACAACAAGAGAAGCCACTGCAATGACAAGCCCGTGCACTGCAATGAAGAGTAGCCCCCTTCGCCTCAACTAGAGAAAGACCGCGTGCAGCAACAAAGACCCAACGCAGCCAAAAATAAATAAATTTTAAAACGAAAAAGAAAAAAGGTAAGAAAAGTGTTCTAAATAATCAAATAAAGAAGGCTAACGTGACACCAAAATTGTGCAAATACAAATAAAGCCAGGTCAGTGGCCTTAGGTATGTCATTGCCACCACATTTGGAAAAAGTGAGTTTGTGGGGTTATAAGGTGGGGTGCACTAAACTAAAATAGCATTAGAGGACTGTATTGTAAAAGAACTAAATGAGAGATTTTTGCTAAAGAAACAACTTCTCGGGCTTCCCTGGTGGCGCAGTGGTTGAGAATCTGCCTGCCAATGCAGGGGACACGGGTTCGAGCCCTGGTCTGGGAAGATGCCACATGCCGCGGAGCAACTAGGCCCGTGAGCCACAACTACTGAGCCTGCGTGTCTGGAGCCTGTGCTCCGCAACAAGAGAGGCCGCGATAGTGAGAGGCCCTTGCACCGCGATGAAGAGTGGCCCCTGCTCGCCGCAACTAGAGAAAGCCCGTGCACAGAAACGAAGACCCAACACAGCCAAAAATAAATAAATAAATAAATAATAAAAATAAAGGAATTCCTTTAAAAAAAAAATGAAACAACTTCTCAACTGCTTGGCAGACACCAACTTAATCAAGTAATGAACATAAATATCATCAGTAAAGGGATAAGTTGAAATTATGTAACATCCAATAGAATTAAGAACTCAGCATCACTTCTGTGATACTCTTGCCAAAATGCATAACCTGAAACTAATCTCAAGGAAATAGCAGAGAAATTCAAATGGAAAATATATAAAATTCCTGCCGTAGTCTTCAAAAGTTTCAAGATCACAATGTGCAAGACTGAAGAACTGTTCTAGACTAAAGAAGACTAAAGAGATAATGACAATTAAATGCAACACCTGTTGCCATTTTACATATTCCTTTGTCTTTTATATTTCTAATAAAATGATAGTTGGTTTTCTCTACATTTTAAAGTATCCAATATCAAAAGAACCTACCGTCTTCTAGGCAGAGGAGTGAATCATGATGGAGTCACTATTGCCTGGGCATATGTAAATTTAACCATCTGAAATATAGGCCTTAATCGTCTTGCCATCTTTGTTGAGTTTTTCACATAGATAATAACACAAGCAGTTGAATTTTAAATTTAATTTGGAAGCCTAATTGTGGTTAAATTTTCTTCAGAGATATTGCTCTGAAATTCAACTTTCAATAAAAAGTTTAATCGAAATGAAGTGTTTGTATATAGAATAACACTTAAGTAAAGTTGTGGAGTATAAATTGATCATAAATGAAGCAAGTGTTCATAGCAAGAAAAACTCACAAATTCCCATATTTTCTTGTAAAGCAACAACCAAGTGCTTTATAGGACTTAATACAGGTAGATTTGCACAGATAGAGATGTATTTCATTTTGTCATCAAGATGCATGCAAAACCACTTCCAGCCACACATTCTAGGTAATTCCAGTTAGAAGCATCGGTAGTGCCAAATTCTTCAGAGGAGATAATGGAATCTCCAAAGGTCAGGGAGGTTGTGTGATCAATAATGAATTGGGCCGGTCTCTGATCCAAATGCCCGACATCTATTTAACAAAATCATCCAACTGACTATTAAGACACTTTAACTTCAGTACTAAAGTGAAATCCCTACAGGAGAGTAAAGTTTGTGATCTCATATCCATCCAGTCTTCATGAATAACAAAAGTTGAGATGTCCTTTCCACCTGAATCCTCCCCCCGGCCAAGGTGGGGTTTGCTGCATCTCAGTCCTCTCTGCCTTTAGAAGCAAAGAGTCACCATCAGTTCCGCCTGTCACCTTGTCCATCATACTCTGAGACTTGAGCTTGGGTCTAAGATGCAGTCTCAGCCGTTCTATCTTGAGTCTCATATTTCTCCCTGGCTTTGGCTTCCTCCTCTTCCATTTCAATTATACATTAGCAAAAAGAACCCCAAACGGCTCTGAGCCTGGTTATGCCAGTGAGTCAGTCAGTTGTGTTTGACTCTAAATGCCTCCTGTCTGTGCCTTAGCTGAACCAGGTCACATTTTTAGGGACTTTATTATTGCCTTACAGAAAATTCTGTATAATCTCATTGCATAATTATAATTTTTGCCCATTGCCTAATAGACAGAAATCTGGTATGCACTTTCTCAGTCCTCTCTATTTTAGAGATCTGTATTCTGACTTACATACGATCTCATTTCTTTAGCATTTCTTCTTATCTCAGAACACTTCTGTGGAGAGTGGGAATTCTGAAATTTTGCTGGATTGTGACTTTGTTTCTGGGATCTTTGAGTAAAGAGTATTCACAGAATTGTAGATCTCAGCACTGAGGGGCCTTCAGAGATGATGAGGTCCTGCCCCTGACTTCAGGTAAGATCTTATCAGCCTCACCTGAAGCCAAGAGAGCTCAAGAGACCTGCCTAGGGTCTCATAGAACGGATGGGGGATCAAAGGCAGAAGGAAGTTAGGATTTACCCAATAAAATTAGGACATTTGGGGGACTTCTCTGGTGGCGCAGTGGTTAAGAATCCGCCTGCCAATGCAGGGGACATGGGTTCGAGCCCTGGTCCGGGAAGATCCCACATGCCACGGAGCAACTAAGCCCGTGCACCACAACTACTGAGACTGTGCTCTAGAGCCCGCAAGCTCTACTTGAAGCCCGCGCGCCTAGAGCCCGTGCTCCGCAACAAAGAGTAGCCCCTGCTCGCCGCACAACTAGAGAAAGCCCGAGCACAGCAACGAAGACCCGAACACAGACAAAACTAAATAAATAAATAAAAATTAAAAAAAAAAATTAGGACACTTGGTCACTTCCATTGTATGCAAGTGTCCATGGTTCTTGGTGTCAAACCCTCAACTTCCTAAGAACCAAGGGCATTTCTATACAAAAACTATGCTTGTTCACTGCTGTCCCCAAAAGCCAGTTACAATTAGATGCTTCCTCAAGACTTAGCTATAAAAGGAACAATAATTATGATAATAACAGGTTAATGCCATTTTTCTATTTTCCTACTGGTTTTCTTTATAGTTCTGAATATTGCAAAATGACAGTGAGGGATGTATTTCAAGCTGGAAAAGTGACAAAGGAAGAGGGAACAGAAACAAATCCTCACCAGGAAATAAAAGAGAAGTAAAGGACAAAGTAAGCTCCGGTGCCTCTCGGGACAAATCCCCGCTTTGGGCAGAAGGCCAGGCCCACGGGGAGGATGCCGAAGACCCGGCCCGAGGGAGCGAGCTGGAGGGCAAAGGGGCGGGAGAGAGTGACCTTCATTTTCAATCCAGCTGGACTGCGGGGAGACAGGAGCAAAGCCTCCGTCGCAGAGCAGAAGCAGGAACACGACACATTAGAGAAAATATCATTGTGTGGCTGGAATTTCCATTCGCTTCATTCTCCTACCAGGCGCCCAGCAACACGGCAAACAAAAGACTGGCCTGCTCACGGGTAACCGTCCCCAGCACCGGCACCCGCTCCTCCCAAGAAAACCGAGGTCTGAACGCGGAGCCCCACACCACGACTTCGTTTGGACAGAGCCTCTCTGGGGAGACAGAGGAAGCGAGGCGGCTCCATCCCCCATCACACCTCACTGCACAGCTTCACAAATGTCCCCTTGAAGTATCCGGGCCGTTTTCAACCAATGTTCTGCCCCAGAAGTGTCACCAGGGAAGCCCATTAACTATTTCCTGACAATAAAAATACAATCTGGGTAATAAAATAAAGCCTAACCTATTTTTTTTCCTTGTGCTTAGTCCGGTTTCACTTGCTCACAGCGGGTCACCATGCAGAGGCCTCGCACCCGGCTCTTCCGACCGGAGTTCCTAGTGCGGAATGGCTGCCGCCAGCACCTCGCCTCAGGCGGGCGTGTGCAGAAGTGAGGTGAACGACACTGCATCCAAGATGGCGACCGGGGGCCGTGTGCAGAGAGGCTGCACGTGACGGTGCAATCCAAGATGGCGGTCGGGGGCCGTGTGCAGAGAGGCTGCACAGGATACTGCAATTCAAGGTGGCGGCAGCGGGCGTGTGCAGAGATTGCTGTGCCCGGCACTGCCATCTGCAGTCATGAGCAGCAGATATATCAACTGCAAATCTGATTTTAAGATAGTAAATCTTCCTAACGTGCCCATACACTAGCTTATATTTCAAAATATGCCTTTCTCTCATTTTAGGCTCTACATGTGTTGGACTCCAGGAAGGAGAGAAAGGAGAGAAAAGCCCATTAGGCCACACATGTTTCAAACTATACGAAAACGGATTTCAGTCAACATGTGGAAATACTACATAATGTTTAGAAAAGAAGATATTCAGTCCATTGGAAGTCCAGATGGATACATTTATGTTGAGCTGAAATATATAAAACATTTCTAGAGGATAATTTGGCACTATGTATCAAAAATCTTCTAAAGGCTATGTCTTTTGGCTCATTACTTCTGCTTCAAGGAATCCATCCTATAATCAGAATGCAGATCAAGATGTAAGTAAAACAGATGTTTTTAACCAGACTATTTTGACTAGCAAATTTCTGGAATAACCTAATTTCAAAATGGAAAATAATTAAGTATAATTTCAGTAAATGAGTTGAACTGTTATACAGCTATTAAAAGAATATGTTTAAAGAATATTTAATGACATGGTAAAATGTCCAAAATATAAATCATGGCGAAAAGAATACGACATAGAACTGTACACAATACACACGATAATTTCAATTTTATAAATATCTGAATATACATAAATCTAAGATAGATACTTATATAGATAAATTAAAATTGATTAGAATGTTAACCACAATTATCTCTAATATTGGGAATACATATAGGTGACAAATATTTTTGTTCTCTGATTTTTGGTATTTTCCCAATTTTCTGTAATGAACATGTGGTAGTTTTATAATCATGAAAAATATGTTATTTTAGTATTTTATAAATAAACCAAAATATTGACAAAGCTTTATTCATGTCTAGATTCTATATAGTTAACATAGCTTTGGTAGTAAAGCTGGCAAAGTTAGAACACGAAAACAAACCCATAGACCAATTTGTCCCCAGTTGGTATTCCACAGAACTCTGTACCTAGATATCCCAGAGAAATAGAGTTTCATTTCTAAATAAATATACACAGCTTAATAAATGTATAACAGCTTAATGAAAACAGAATTTACTATAACCAAGTACATATATTCCTCCAATGTAAGAAGTTAAAATCTGGAAGTCTACTGGATCACTAAGAAAAAAACAGAAGAAATTCAATAAGATGCTTCACCCATTCCAGATTTTATATATTTGGGTACACTAAGAAATAAAAAGATATTTTATTTTTATTATAACCTGATAAATATTATATCAATTTTAAATCAATAACTAATATCATTCTTGATAGTTTCTTTAAAAAAAATCAGTAGCATTCCTTCAGACTAGCAATGACCAGTCAGAAAATGTAATGAAAACACACACACACACACACACACATACACACACACACACACTATTTTAGTTGGAAAAAAAGCAGGATATAAATAGGATTTATACCCTGAAGCCAAACCCTCACATAATCACAGTGTTTGCATACCCAGGTTTGGGTTTGACCTCTTCAGCCCTGCTGCACCTGCCATTGGAAGTCCATCAGTCACGTTGGTAGGTTGCACCATTTCTTAGGGATGTTTTTTAGTTAATCCACATGGGTATCTAACTTAGTGAGGATGTTAATTTTTCTATCCATAAGCAAATCAAAACATAGAGGTATGGGGTTTTGTTTTGTTTTGTTTTTGGCAACAGCCGAGATTGAGGGCAGAGGATTCTAGATAAAGAGGGTCACTATGAACATGGATTGACCATTACTAGACCAGACATGGAGACCCTAGAGTGTGATGGGTTCGGGGAAGAACTTGCAGTTAGCTTAAGGGATGTGGGTGGGTTGAGAAAACAGGCTTCCCTTACATCCAAGGGTCTGCTGGAGTCTCCTGCCTTTCAGAACACACAAGTCTAGGTCAGCTTCCAGCCCCTCTGGGACTTGCTGGCCTAGTATTCAGGCCCTGGTTGAAAGGGATGAGGGTAGAGCAGCTGGCTGGCTCAAGATGGATGGATGAGTTGGGAGGCTTCCCCTGCCCCAAGCTCTGTTGAGGCAGACCCCTAGTGTCTTCAGGATCTGGGAGCTTCCTCCAGGAATGGCCAGCCTAAATCTGACTTGCCCAGGGTCACATGCCTAAAATCCAGGCCCTGAATCTGAGGGAATGGGGGCCTGGGAAGAAGCTAGCTAGAGGAAAATGAGTGGATTTGGAGTCTCCCATGCCCCCAGGCTCTGGTAGTGCCATCATCAGTAACTTCTATAAGCCAAGGAATGTCTGAGAGTGCCTCCCCAAGAGTGTCCCAGCCTGAGCCTGGACCAAAAAAAGTGTCAAGACTTTTTTTTTTTTTTGGATCCTGCTTTAAAATAGATTGTTTTTCTTCCCTTAGAAGGATGTTAGGTTATTTTTTTTCTTTCTTCAAAACACCTTATTTGAATTTCTAAATGGGATTTAAAGAGAGACAGACAGAGAGCAAAAGAAAGAGACTGCAGATTTAGGGTAGAGAGACTATTTATTTGAGAGACTAGGAGAAAAATGACCCATAAAACTTTTTTAAGTTAATGTAAAAAGTGTGATCACTTCAGAATTCTATAAAAGAAAATAGATGAAATCCTTCCAGAAACGTGTTGCTTAGCATAAATGCTTACTTCTGTTAGATGGCAGCTGTAGGAATTTCCAAGTAAAGATGGCAGGAGGCCAGATCACAAAATTCCCTTCCATCAATATGTAATGAAATTAATTTAAAGAAAGGTGTAAAAGCGCAAAAGAAATATTTCTTATCAGTACAAGAAGGAATGGGGGCACAACCTCATTTCATAAACTTCTGAAAGTGAATATAATTTAATAATAAATGCATGGCCCTTGCTATATACCAGGCTCTCTTCTAGCCATGTCTTATATAAAAATGGGTATTTGAAGCCAGCTTCCAGATCCTGCCTCTACAAAAAATTAGATTTTGGTTCATCCTGGAATAATGTTTAAACACTACCCTCACTCATGTTGCTAACAGCCCCAGCAGAGGCTGAGAAATTGTACTGAGGGAAGAAGGTGAGTGTATAAAATGCTAAGAATTCTCACTGCTATCATCCAGTCCTGAGACAGTGGAATGACATGGTGAGTAGCCCTGGAAAAAGTCAGAGTACAATCTTTCAGATGTAGAAACTTCTCTCTACCTCCATCATGGTCTTGGCAGAGAACAGGGAAACCTGCAGCACTCATGGTTTCCCAGGGTTCAAAAGTATGATGCCATGAGTAGAGGACACACCCAGCCCAGTGGAGAAAACCCTGGTGCAGAACACTTATTATTTCAGATGTTCTTGTTGTAGAGAAACATTTACCTGAGCAATTCTTCATCTTCTTTGTTGAATTCAAGTTAGCTTACAAGTAATACTGTTATGGAATGAACGTGTCCCCCAGAATTCATATGTTGAAATCTTAAACCCTAATGTGATGGAGGTCATTAGGTTATGAGGTTGAAGCCCTCAAAAATGGGATTAGTGCTCTAGGAAGGGGATGAAGAAATCTGAGCTCTCTTTCTCTGCCATGTGAGAACATCAAGAAGACACCATCTATGAACCAGGAATAGGGTTCTTGCCAGACACCAAATCTGCTGGCAACTTGATCTTGGATTTCCCAGCCTCCAGTACTGTGAGAAATAAATATTTCTTGTTTAATTCACCCAGTCTATATTTTTGTTATAACAGCCCAAACTATCTAAGACAGATACCTTTTAAATTAAAAATAGTATGTACAGTATGATCCTCTTTATGTTTTTCCTTTTTTCCCCATCTATTTATGCACTTATTGCTTTCATAAAAATGAGGAAGTCATTATCCTAAAAAAAAAGATAGCACTTAACCTTTCTTTTTAAAAAAAATTCTCCAGCTTAATGTCTTCCTCCAGTTTTCTCCCATCCTCCCACTGTTCCTAATTTGATTATATTTATTTCTCAGTGAAGTTCCTACTTAAGACTGAGCAAACTTGATTTCCAAACACAAAATATTCCAAGCTTGAGCTTTAAAAATTTTCTTCTTTGCGTTGGTGTTTGTAATAATTCCATTTTAAACATCTATTTTAGTCCCTATAAAAGTCCATAGGGAGGGATGTATGAGGAGATGAGGAAAAAAATGGGGAGAGAAGGAAGCAACCATAAAGACTCTCCTGTAGCAGATTCCCTTGGGGTTTTACCCCAGACTAGGGTGAAGAGTTACAATCAGTGTACTGAAATCTCCCCCTTCCACAATGGAAGTCCGTTTGCTATACAACATAGATCTCTAACGGGTGGTGAGGAGAAAAAAAGCACGAGGAAACACATGGAGTAAGGCCTGTCCTGAGTTCACCCTTCGCTTCTGTGAATAAAGAGGAGCCCCTGTGAGGGGCTTGTATTCAGGAGTTAACAGGAGTGACCAGCAGCAGAGCCATGTAGAGGCTGGGAGCAGTGTGGGGGGCACGGGGGGTGCACATAGTGCTGGTCAGCAAGTTCCAAATGAATAACCCAGGAGAAGGTGGGGGCCGTATTAGTCAGAGTTCTCCAGAGAAACAGAACCAACAGGATAGATGGATGAATAGATAGGTAGATAGATAGATAGATAGATAGGGAGAGATTTATTGATATTATCAGGAATTGGCTCCCACAATTATGGAGGCTGGCAAGTCTCAAAATCTGCAGGGTGAGTCTGCAAGCTGCAGGCCCAGGAAAGTGGAGGGTGTAACTCCAGTCTGAAGGTCAATAGGCACAACACTCAGGAAGAGCCCACGGTTCAGCTGGAGTTTGCAGGCAGGACAAAAGGCCACATCCCAGTTTGAAGGCAGGAAGAATTCCCTCTTACTCAGGGGAGGGTCAACCTTTGTGTTCATAGCACAACCTCTGCTCCCTTCTCCCATGCCTCCTTTACTCGAAACCCCGGCATGTCATGAGTCCCCTCACTTCCCTGCAAAGTCTGATCTCCCTCAGAACTACCCTACCAGGCCTGACCTGGGATCGGAGGGCAGACAACGGGGTTCACTTCTCAGAGGTTTCCAGAAGTGAGCAACCCGGCAACCCAGGCACAGAGGGGTAGTTTCTGACTACAAAGTCCTTTGAAGGTGAAGGGAAAAGCCAATGTTTGTGCAGTTGAGTGGGGCATCCTGGGGGACCCGGTGGATGCAGATGGGTGTTGAGGGATTGCAGACTGAGTGTTGCTAAAAGACCTGGGCTCCTTGGCCTTGAGCTTTCTCTCTTTCTCGTTCTCTCTGCCAAGACAGCTGCATTTCTCTCTTGCCATATCCCTCCTCCTCTCAAAAACTGACAGTCAGAAGGCAAGTACATGCCTGCCTGCCCACACTCTCTTCCCAGACACAGCAGCAGAGCCCACCATTTTCAGCTGGGGTTGTTTTTGCTGTGCAACTGGTCACAGAGTTTCAGAGCTAAAGCATCTCCTCCAGTCTCCATCTTTATCAAAAAAGGAATACTGAAACACAGGCAGCAGAAAGGGTGCGCACAGGTGGAGATGCAGCACGCCCTGGACATTCAGATGTCTAATTAGGCTCCAGTGGTTTCAGTACAAAATCCCTGAGGCCAAGATCACTGGCCCAGTCCTTTAGGCTTTGCTGTGAGTGTGTGTGTGTGTGTGTGTGTGTGTGTGTGTTTTGGGGGCTGGCAGGAGACAAGGCCAGTGCAGCCTGTGAACCTCCTCCAGCCTGCAAACACAAGCAGACTACGTGGACTTCAGCCCGCAAATTCCCTGCCAGTGGGGACCAGGCAGTTCTGCTCAGCTCCTCTCCTCCCACTGCTGCCTCCCCCCACCCACAGGCCCCTCGCCCCTCCTCCTCTGACGTCACCGACATGCTCTTTGCAGACTGGCTCTGGGCATGGGGAGGAAAGTCTGGCCTTGGGGAGGGCCTGAAGAGGGAAGGAGGGAGAGAGGAGCCCACGAAGACTGGGAAGTTACCTGACAGCCCCTGGGAGTTTAGAACGTCCTTCTCACACATGTCACATGTATGTCAACAACTCTGAGAAGCAGCAGACTTTTCAGCAGCAGTAGAACAACGCAAGTGTTCTGGTGATAAGATGTTCTACCCACAACACTTCCTACCCGTAAAAAACTAAATTATCTGGGGGACAAAGATGAACAACGTAGAAGGGAGAAGATGAACAGAAAGACCGAAGGAAATGAGCATAAAAAGGGCAGTAGATTTAGAACTGAGGGATGCCTGCTGGGTCCAGGACACAAAGGAACAGGTCAAACTCACTCAGAAACAAATGAAAGAGGAGAAGCAGAGAATGGGATGTGATGACAGAAACAGAGATCCAAGGGATGAGATTGTTGGCTTTGAAGACGGAGCAAGGGGCCCAAGCCAAAGAATTTGGGCAGCCTCTTGAAGCTGGAAAAGGCAAGGAAATCGATTCTCCCCTAGAGCCTCCAGAAGGAACTGGGAGCCCTGCCTACACCCTGATGTACCCAGTGAGATGCTCACTCGCTGGACTTCTGACCTACAGAGCTGCAAGATAGCAAATGTGTTGTTTCAAGGCACGAAGTTCGTGGTCATTTGTTAGGGCACCCATAGGAAAGGAATGCACTCCCCAGCTGGTAAGTAGAAGATGTGGCAGTGGCTTCAGAGTTCAGGCTTTCAACAGCTACACCTTTCTATCTCTCCCTCATGCCCAGTATCTGTCACCTATTTGTTGGTCAGAAAAAAATTTTAACACCTTCCTGTTTTATTTGGTTTATAAAACAATACATGTGATATTTTTTAAAAATTCAGTGGTTATGAAGATAAGTATCAATAGCCAACTTCTTCATTCTTAGCCCTTCGCCCTATATAAGCACCGTGAGATTGTTTTCTTTTTATATAAGCACGTAACCATACCCTCCATTTTAAGGCAACTTCATTCTTTTAATTAAAAACATGTTTAGGACCCATAGACTTAACTCGTCCTTGGAAATAATTGTGCATTATACTATATGAAAATATATTATTATTTTCAACCGCTCACTTGTTCATAGTCTGACGGATTTCTTTTTCGACAAATTGCCCTGCTGCACTCCCAGCGCAGGGGCTGGGGTCTGCATCCTGAATTTAAGGCTGCATCTTCGTGCAAAAACTGACACAAAGCGGGGCCTCTGCGATTGGGGTGGCCGGCCAGGCTCCGCCCCCACCACCGCGGCCACCAATCAGATCCCGGGACCGCCCCCCTCTTTGGCCCCCCCCCCCACCCCGTCCTTTCTACGTCCCAGTCCTCAGTCAGCGGCCCAGTCCCTTTTCGCCTGAGGAGCTCCTGCCCTTTGGGAACCGCCGCCGCCCCCTCCCAGCCGGTGTTCTCTGCCCCCAACCCGCGCTGCAGGGAATAGCGGGGCTAAGGGTGAGTGTGGGCCCGCGATGGGCTCTGGACCGGAGAGGCCTGGCGGTGACACAGGCCACAGTCCGGAGCGCGGGTGGCCGGGCGGGGAGACGGGCGACGTGGGCGATGCGGATGCCCGGGACGTGCGTCTGTGTGGGGCCCGGGAGGCGTGAGGGCTGCCGTGGGGCCTCTGCGGTACCCAAGGGGAGGCAGCAGGTGAGTGCCACCGAGGATTGCTTGCTGTTTTTCTCGGCTCCTTGTCTGGTGTCTGCCTGCAGCTCCATCTCTGTTCCCTTCTTGCTTCGTTGTTACTCACCCTTGCTGCTCTGGAGGCGCGGGACCCCCTGTTTTCTTGTGCTTTTTAGTGCTCCGAAGGGAGCCGTCGAGATTTCAGCTGAAAGGAACCGTGGAGGCGATGTCATTTCATCTCCCAGGGACTTGCTCTTGAATTCTTTGGGGGTGGCTTGCTTCTGCAGAGCCCGCAAGGTGCAAGTGCTTTCCTCCCCAAGTGCTCTACGCGCCCTCAGGCTCTGAGTGTGTCTGCGGTGGGGGAGTGAGGGGCAAGGTGAGGTTGAGTGGGTGCGGGGAGTCGGGCGGACTCTTCAGTCTGCAGTGCCTTTGGCCTGAGGCAGTCAGGGTTGGATTGAACAGTTCCCAGGTAAACAGACCCGAGCTGGCCCCTGATTTGGCTCAACCTGAAATGGAGGGAGAAGGCCTTACTCATAGGAGAAAAAAATTTACGAATCAGATAATCATGGAAACTTCTTGGAGGAAGTGCAGGTCTAACTAGACATAAAAGACAGAGCATATGTCTAGCTGACCATCCATCCATCTATCCATCCTTCTGTACCCCAAAATATTTATTTGTGAATTGACTTCACTTCAATACTTTGCTTTCTTTTTTTCTTTGATTTTTTAAAAATTTATTAATGAAAGGTATATACGATAATAAAGTGAGTGCCTGACCATCTCCTAGGTCAAGAAATAGGACATAGCAGTACCCTAGAAAGCCCCTTTGTATCCTAGGTCATGCCTATCCTTCTCCCTTCCCTGAGAGATAACATCTACCCTGATTTTTTGTATTAATCATGCCTTTGCTTTCCTTTATAATTTTACCATTTGTGTGTATGTTCCAAAAACATATATATGTGTTGGCTTTCCCTATTTTTTACTTTCGTATTAATGGCATTGTACCATACGTATTCTTAAGTTTTTGAGGTTCACACCAGTTGATGAGTCCTTCATTTTCACTGTTTATGGCTTGAGTCTACTATAATTCATTCATTCTACATTTGTTGGTTGTTGCTCCTTTGGGGTTTGGTTTATATTAGTTATCTATTGCTGTGTAACAAATTACCCCAACACTTAGCAGCTTTAAAACAAAACAGACAAACAAAAAGCCTATTATCTCACAGTTTCAGTGGGTCAAGAATCCAGGAGGAGCTTTGCTGGGAGTCTGACTCAGTGTCTTTCTCAGGCTCTAAGCAAGGTATTGGCTAGGGCTACAGTCATTTCAAGGCTGGGTGGAGGGAACCCCTTTAAGGCTCACTCACATGACTGTTGGCAGGCCTCGGTCTCACTGGCTTTGGTTGGACACATCACTTCTTTGTCATATGGGCCTCTGTATAGGATCAGCATGGCAGCTTGCTTCCACCAGAGTGAAGGTTTCCAGAGACGGAGAAAGACGAAAGCCAGAGACTTTTTGTAACCTAATCTCAAAAGTGACATCCCATCATTTTTGCCGTCTTCTGTTCATTAGAAGTGAGTCACTAGTTCAGTCCACACTCAAAGGGAGGGGGTTAAACAAGACCATGCATATCTGGAGGCAGCAATTATTGGGGGCCATTTTAAAGGCTGCCTACTACCGGGGATATTAACAAATAATGTCCTCTAACTATCTTGTACATGCCCTCTGGTTCACGTGCACCCATTCACTCTGGTTCCTTGGAGTGTACACCTAGGTGTAGAATACTGGGTTTTAAGATTTGTGTATGTTCAACTTTCTTAGGTTATTGCTAAACTGTTTCCAAAGTGTTGAGCCAGTTTGCACTCTCTCCAGCAACAGATGGGAGTTCCTGTTTTTACATATACCTGTCACAATTTGGTATTATCAAACTTCATTTTTAGCCAGTCTAGCAGGCATGAAATAGCATTCAGTTTTGATTTTGATTAACATTTCTCTGATAACTAATGAAACTGACCATATTTTCATATAATGATGAGCTATTTTCCTTTCTCTCTGAGAAATTCTGCTTCCTCTCATTCATTTTCATATTGGGTTGTTTGTATTTTTCTTATTGTCTATTGGAATGCTTTCTTTACATAATCTGGATGCTAATCAATCCCTAGTTAACCATATATGCTGCAAATATCTGCTTTCAGTTTGGTGCTTCGCTTTTCTTTCTCCTTATGTCTGCCTATCTCTGCCAATGAATTAAGTTTTGAATTTTAATTTCAATTTTACTATACTTTCCTCTAAAAGTTTTTAAAGTTTTGTACTTGGCAATGTCTTAATCCACCTGGAAGTTTCTGTTATACTGTTTACTCCATATGAATAATCAACTGTCCCAGCACCAGTGATCTGCATGAATCAAGTTTTTCATATATGCATGAATTTGTTTTAAGCTCCCAACTCTCTCTGATTATCTATTTGTCTAACTCTACATCAATACAAAATTGTTTTTAACTACTATAGTTTTATAATAAGTCTTTAAATCTGGTAGGAAAGATTCTCCCACCTCTTCATTCTAATTCAAGAGTTTTTTTTAGCAATTCTTGGATCTTTGATCTTCCATATAAATATTTAAATAAACTTGTCAAGTTCTTCAAAACAGGAAACAAACAAGCAAAGAAACAAACTTGCTGGAATTTTTATTGATACTGAATAAATTCTATGTTTCAATTTTGGGAGAAATGTTCTCTTCAAGGTGAATTTTTCCATCGAAGAACTTGGTATATAATGCCATTTATTTAGCTTACCATTAATATTTTTTAATGTTTTGTAATGTTTTATAATATCTTTCATTGTTTTCCTTTTGCTCGTTTCTGTTGACTTTATTTCTAAGTACATTATATTCTTATTGCTATTGTAAATGTTTTCTTTTATAAAAATTACATTTTGTAGCTTATTGTTTGTTGCTGGTGTATAGAAATCCAATTGCCTTTTATATATTGATTATATATCAAACTTGATAACCTCCATTAATAATTCTAAATTACCTCTAGAGTCAGATTTGCTAAAAAGGCAGTTATATCATCTGAAAATAATGACAGTTTTGTTTCTTCCTTTCTAATCCTTATACTTTTAATTTCTTTTTCCTGTCTTACTGCATTGGCTAGGAACCCCAGCATAATGTTAAATAAAAGTAGGGAGGGCTGTCTTATTTTATTCTTAAGATAATAGAGAAAAAGATTGCACTATATCAACTTTAAATATTGCATTCATGATGGTTATTTTGTAAATGCTTTGTCCCATGATAAGAAATTTCAGTTCTTCTTTTGGTAAGCACTTTTATTATGAGTAAATGTTTCATTGAATGCTTTTCCTATAGCTATTGATTTTCTCATATGATTTTTTTTCTTTAAGTATGTTAATGTGGTGAAGTTTGTTTTATTCAAAGTAATATTAAATCAACTTTACATTCCTGGAATAAATTCTCTATGATAAATATCTAATAACTTTTAGATATAGATATAAGGATAAGCATTAAATATTTGTATCTATATATGTGAATTAAGATTGGCCTGTAAATATTCTTTATGGTACTAACTTTATCTGTCATTAATATCATTTCATAAAATAAGATGAGTAGTATTCTCACTGTTGCTATTCTCTGGAAGAATTTGTGCAAGATTGGAATTATCTGGTCAAATATTACTTCAAATCACCAGCAAAACACTCAGGGTTTAGAGTTTAGTTTGTCAGAGGATATTAAACTTGTTGGTCCAATTACTTTAAAGATTATAGGACTATTTAGGTTTTCTTATGGAATCAGTTTTCATAAATTGCATTTTCCAAGATATTTAACCAAAATTAATGGAACAAACTTGTTCACAATATTCTTTCATTATCTGTTTAAATATTTTCTATTATTATGGCCCCCTTTTCATTACTAATGTGTGTATATTCTCTTTCTCTTTTTGGTTTGATTAATTTTGCCAGAACTTGGACTACTTTGATAGCTCTTTGACACACACACACACACACACACACACACACACACACACACACACACAAACTGTTTGTTTTCTTCATTATTATTTATTTTATTACTTCTTTCTGCTTTCTTAGAATTTTTCTGTTATTTCTTTTCTAAGCTCTTAAGGTATATGCTTAACTCATTAATTTTGAGCTATCATTCTTACATAAACTCTTCAGCCTATAAATTTGTGTCACTGCTCTTTAGCTTTATCTCACAAGATTTGATATGAATATTTTGCTGTCATACTTTAAATATTTATCATTTCTATTATGGTTTCTTGTTTGAGCCATGAAATTTTAAGAAATATGTATTTTAATTTCCAGTCACTCCATAAAGAATATTTTATTATCTTCTAATAAATGTTGCCTAGCTAATTTATAATTAATTCAGAGAATTATGATACCAATTCCTTTGGATTATTGAATCTAGCTTTATATCCTAGCACATTGTCAGTTTTATTTGTGTGCTTGAAAATAATGTGTAGTCTCTAATTATATAATGTCCTGTATATACCTTTAAAACAAGTGTGTGAATTATGCAATCCAGAGCTGCCATATCTTCACCAATTTTATCAGCTTAAATTATCAGTACAAAAATAGATACATTAAAATCTCTCACTATGATGGTGAATTTTAAAATTTCTCATTGTAGATCTGTTAATTTTTACTTTATATATTTTGAGGCAATGTTATTAGGGAATTGGAATAAATTGAAAATTTTATCGTAATGTAGGGATATAAAATATTATGGCTAAAATAAAATAAAATATTAATGCTTTTGTTTTGAATTCTTAATTTGTTCATATATCATCAAATCAAGAGTTTCTTGATTGGTGTTTACCTCATTTATCATTCTTTCATCCTTTCACTTTAAATCTTTCTAAATCTATGTTTTAAATATATATGTCGAATTTTGTCAAAAGCTTTTCTGCATCTATTGAGATGATCATATGGTTTTTATTCTTCAATTTGTAAATGTGGTGTATCACACTGATTGATTTGTGGATATTGAAAAATCATTGCATCCCTGGGATAAATCCCACTTGATCACGGTGTATTATCCTTTTAATGTATTCTTGGATTTGATCTGCTAGTATTTTGTAGAGGATTTTTACATCTATGTTCATCAGTGATATTGGCCTGTAATTTTCTTTTTTTTTGTGGCACCTTTGTCTGGTTTTGGTATCAGGGTAATGGTGGCCTCATAGAATGAGTTTAGGAGTGTTCCTTCCTCTGTAATTTTTTGGAAGAGTTTCAGAAGGATAGGTGTTAACTCTTCTTTAAATGTTTGATAGAATTTGCCAAAAGCTTTTGACAAAATTCAACACCAATTTATGATGAAAACTCTCCAGAAAGTGGGCATAGAGGGAACATACCTCAACATAATAAAGCCCATATATGACAAACCTACAGCCAACATCATACTCAGCGGTGAAAAGCTGAAAGCATTTCCTCTAAGATCAGAAACCAGGCAAGGATGTCCGCCCTCACCACTTTTACTCAACATAGTTTTGGAAGTCCTAGCCACAGCAGTCAGAGAAGAAAAAGAAATAAAAGGAATCCAAATTGGAAAAGAAGAAGTAAAACTGTCACTGTTTGCAGATGACATGATACTATACCTAGAAAATCCTAAAGAAGTTACCAGAAAACTACTAGAGCTCATCAATGAATTTGGTAAAGTTGCAGGATACAAAATTAATATACAGAAATCTGTTCCATTTCTATACACTAACAATGAAAGACCAGAAAGAGAAATTAAAGAAACAATCCCATTTACCATCTCATCAAAAAGAATAAAATACCTAGGGATAAACCTACCTAAGGAGGCAAGAGACCTGTACTCTAAAAACTATAAGACCCTGATGAAAGAAATTGAAGCTAACACAAACAGATGAAAAGATATACCATGTTCTTGGATTGGAAGAATCAATATTGTCAAAATGACTATATTACCCAAGGCAATCTACAGATTCAATGCAATCCCTATCAAATTACCAATGGCATTTTTCACAGAACTAGAACAAAAAATTTTTAATTTGAATGGAAACAGAAAAGACCCTGAATAGCCAAAGCAATCTTAAGAAAGAAAAACAGAGCTGGAAGAATCAGGCTCCCTGACTTCAGGCTACAATACAAAGCTACAGTCATCAAAACAGTGTGGTACTTCACAAAAACAGAAATATAGATCAATGGAACAGGATAGAAAGCCCAGAAATAAACCCATGCATCTATGGTCAATTAATCTATGACGAAGGAAGGAAGACTATACAATGGAGAAAAGACAGTCCCTTCAATAAATGGTGCCGGGAAAACTGGACAGCTACATGTGAAAGAATGAAATTAGAAAATTCTCTAAGACCATACACAAAAATAAACTCAAAATGGATTAAAGACCTAAATTTAAGAGCAGATACTATAAAACTCTTAGTGGAAAATGTAGGCAGAACACTCTCTGACATAAATCACAGATCTTTTTCGATCCGTTTCCTAGAGTAATGGAAATAAAAACAAAAATAAGCAAATGGGACCTAATAAAACTCAAAAGCTTTTACACAGCAAAAGAAACCATAAACAAAATGAAAAGACAATCCACAGAATGGGAGAAGATATTTGCAAACGATGCTACCGAAAAGAGATTAATCTCCAAAATTTACAGACAGCTCACACAGCTTAATACCAAAAAACAAACAACCCAATCAAAAAATGGGCAGAAGACCTAAATAGACATTTCTCCAAACAAGACATACAGATGGCCAACAGGCACGTGAAGATGCTCAACATCACTGATTATTAGAGAAATGCAAATCAAAACTACAATGAGATATCACCTCACACCAGTCAGAATGGCCATCATCAAAAAGTCTAGAAACAATAAATGCTGGAGAGGGTGTGGAGAAAAGAGAACCCTTCTACGCTGTTGGTGGGAATGTAAATTGGTATAGGCACTATGGAGAACAGTATGGAAATTCCTTAAAAAACTAAAAATAGGGCTTCCCTGGTGGCGCAGTGGTTGAGAATCTGCCTGCCAATGCAGGGGACACGGGTTCGAGCCCTGGTCTGGGAAGATCCCACACGCCACGGAGCAGCTAGGCCCGTGAGCCACAATTACTGAGCCTGCGGGTCTGGAGCCTGTGCTCTGCAACAAGAGAGGCCGTGATAATGAGAGGCCCGTGCACCGCGATGAAGAGTGGCCCCCACTTGCCACAACTAGAGAAAGCCCTCGTGCAGAAACGAAGACTCAACATGGCCATAAATAAATAAATAAATATATAAACCCAAAAAGTTAAAAAAAAAAAACCTAAAAATACAGTACCATATGATCCAGTAATCTCACTCCTTTGCATATGTCCAGAGAAAACCATGGTTTGAAAGGATACATGCACCCCAGTGTTCATTGCAGCACTGTTCACAATAGCCAAGACATGGAAGCAACCTAAGTGTCCATCGACAGACGAATGGATGGAGAAGATGTAGTACACATATACAATTGAATATTACTCAGCCATTAAAAAGAATGAAATAATGCCATTTGCAGCAACATGGATGAACATGGAGATTATCATACTAAGTGAAGTAAGTCAGACAGAAAGACAAATATCTTGTGATATTGCTTATATGTGGAATCTAAAAAAAAAGATACAAATGAAAATATTTACAAAACAGAACAGACTCACAGAAAACAAATTTATGGGGAAAGGTTGTGGGGAGGGATAGATTGGGAGTTTGGGATTGACATATACACACTTCTGTTTTTTAAATAGATAAGCAACAAGGACCTACTGTATAGCACAGGGAACTCTGCTCAATATTCTGTAATAACCTAAATGGGAGAAGAATTTGAAAAAGAATAGGTATATATATATGTATAACTGAATCACTTAGCTGTGCACCTGAAACTAACACAACACTGTAAATCAACTATAGTCCAATGTAAAATAAAAATTTAAAAAATAAAGAAATAAAACCCACAATACATAAAAAAGCATATATGTCGTAAACGTATGTGTATTTTTTTAAATCCTAGGTTTTTAAAATTTTTGTTAGACAATTTATAACTTATCAATGAATAATTTAATCCAGTTATATTTACTGTGATTAGTAATACAATTGGATTTATTTTTACCATCTTATATTTGCTTTTAATTTTTTCTGCTTTATCTGTCTCTTTCATTCCTAACCACTCTTTCTTTTTTCTCTTTTATTCCCCATTTTACTCCTTCTCTTATTTGGAAGTTACATGTTCTAATGTTTTAGGTCAAATGTCTTAGCAGTAATTCTAGTAGATAGCACACATAACTCATTGAAGTATAATTGAGAAATAAAACTTGCATATATCTAAGGTGTACAATGTGATGTTTAGATATATGTATACATTGTGAAATGATTACCACAATCAAGCTAATTAACATACTGATCACCTTGCATAGTTTACCGTTTTTTAGTGAGAACAATTGAGATATACTATCTTTGCAAATTTGAAGTATATAATACAATATTGTTAACTACAGTCATTGTGCTATACATTAGCGCTCCAGAACTTATTCAGCCTGCATATCTGAAACTTTGCAACCTTTGCTCAATATTTCCCCATTTCCAGCCTCTCGCCAACTCCTAGTAACGACCATGCTACTCTCTGCTTCTATAAGTTCAACTTTTTTAGATTCCACATATAAGTGAAGTTGTACAGTATTTGTCTTTCTCTTTCTGAATTATTTCAAAACTTAGCATAATGCCTCGAGGTTCATCCATATTGTCACAAATGGCAGGATTTCCTTCTTTTTAATGGCTAAATAAATTCCATTGTGTATATATGCCACAATTTCTTTATTCATTAATCCATTTGTTAGTCACTTAGGTTGTTTCCATATCTTGGCTACTGTGAATAATGCTGCCATGAACATGGCAGTGCAGATATTATTTCCAGTTACTGATTTCATGTCCTTTGAATATATAACCAGAACTAGGATTGTTAGATAATATGGTAGTTCTAATTTTAATTTTTTGATGAATCTCTATACTGTTTTCTATAGTGACTGTACCAATTACATTCACATCAACAATGTGCAAGGGTTTCCTTTTCTCCACATCCTCACCAACACTTGTTATTTTTTCTCTTTTTGATATTAGCCCTTCTAACAGGTGTGAAGTGATATCTTGTGGTTTAGATTTGCATCTCCATGATGATTAGTGGATTTGAGTACTTTCCCATATACCTGTTGGCCATTTGAATATCTTCTTTTGCAAAATGTCTATTCAGGTCCTTTGCTTATTTTTAATTGGATTATTTGTTTTCTTGCTATTGAGTTGTTTGAGTTCCTCATATATTTTGGATATTATTAACTCCTTATTGGATATATGGTTTGTAAATATTTTCTCCCATTCTGTGGGTTGTCCCTTTACTCTGTTGTTTCCTTCCCTGTGCAGACACTTTAGTTTGATATAGCCCCACTTGTTTATTTTTGCTTTTATTGCCTGTGTTTTGGGGGTCATATCCAAAAATTTATTTCCCAGCCCAATGTTAAGCTTTTTTCCAATGTTTTCTTCTAGTAGCTCTACAGTTTCAGATCTTATGTTTAATTATTTAATGCATTTTGAGTTGCTTTTTGTATATGGTATGAGGGAAGAATTCAATTTCGTTTTTCTGCATGTGGATATCCAGTTATTCCAACACCACTTATTGAAGGCACTGTCCTTTCCCCATTGTGTGTGCTTTGCACATTTGTCAGAGATCAGTTGAATGTATGGTTACAAGATATAAAGTCAACTTACAAAAATCAGTTGTGTTTCTATACACTAACAGCAGTTTAGCAATTTCCTGAAAGGGAAATTTAAAAAAAGAATCCCATTTACAATAGCATCAAAAACAATAAATACTTAGGAACCAATTTAACCAAGAAGGTAAAAGACCTATACACTGAAAACTATAAAACATTGATGAAAGTAACTGAAGACACAAATTAAAAGATATTCTGTTCATGGATTGGAAGAAGTAATAATGTTGAATTGTCTCTGCAAATTTATACATACAAAAGCTTAAGAAAAGAAGTTAGCCATCTGCAAACAGAGATATCTGCAAACAAAGACAATTTAACTTCTTTCTTTCCATTTTGGATGGCATTTTTTTTTCTTGCCTCATTGCTCTGGCTAGAACTTCCAATATTCTGTTGAAAAAAAGTGAAAGGGGGACCCCTTATCTTGTCCCTGATCCTAGAGGAGAAGCTTTCAACCTTCCACTCTTGAGTGTGATGTTAACTGTAGGCTTGCCATATGTGGCCTTTATTATGTTGAGGTACATTCCTTCTATATCCAATTTGTTGACAATTTTTTGTCATGGAAGGGAGTTGTATTTTGTCAATTGCTTTTTCTGCATCTGCTGAGATGATTTTATCCTTCATTTTGTTAATGTGGTAGCACATTTATTGATTTGCAGATGTTGAACCATCCTTGCATCCCTGGAATAAATCCCACCTGATCATGGTGTATGATTCTTTTAATGTACTGTTGAATTCACTTTGGTAATATTTTGTTGAGAATTTTTGCATCTATATTCATCAGGGATGTTGGTCTGTAATTTCCTTTCTTATAGTCTCCTTGTCTGACTTTGGTGTCAGGGTATGGGTAAGGTTCAAACAATGCAATAAATTTAAAACCGTTTATCTTCATTAACCCCCATCTTGCAGCTGTGCTATTGTTATTGTATATTTATTATGCTTTTATATCCCACAAGGTGTATTTGTTTATTTAAATATCAATATTGATATTTGCCCAGGTATTTACTCTTTCCAGTATTCTCAATTCCTTCCTATAGTTATGTACTCCCATCTGGGATCATTTTTCTTAATTTTGAAGTACTGCTTTTTTATACTATAATGCTAGCAAATTCTCTCAGCTTTTGTTTATCTAAAATTGTCTTTATTTTGCCTTCATTTTTTGAGGGATATTTTTGTTGTGCATAGAGTTTTAGGTTGGCAGATTGTCTTCTTTTTTTTTTTTTTTTTTTAACCAATACCACTGTGTTCTGGTTTCTATCATTTTCTTTTGAAAAGCCAGATGTATTATTGTTCCTCTAAATGGAAAGTATCCTTTATTTCTCGCTGACTTTCAGATTTCCTCTCTGAATTTGTTTCTTAGCATTTGACTATAATGTGCCTAGGTGTAGTTCTCTTTGTATTTATTCTGCTTAGGGAATGAGGAGGGGTTTCTTTAAATTTGAGTTTTGATGTTTTTCATCTCTTGAGAATTTTCAGTCATTAATTATTAGCATATTGCTTCTGTTTCACTCTCTCTCCTCTTCTTCTGGGAGTCTAATTACACATATGTCAAGACTTTTTACTATGTCTCATAATTCTTATTATAGTTTTACTGTATCCTTTCATCTCCTTATGCATCCTTTCTTTCCTCTGTGTGTTATTTTTAGATACTTTCTACTGATTCTTGTTGCAGTTCATCATTCTTTGGTCATTTGTGTCTAATATGGTATTACAACCAACTATTGAATTCCTGATTTCAATGATTATGTTTTATTTCTAAAATTTCCATTTATGTTTTAATTCTATACTGGAATTCTCCAGCCTATTTCTCTTATTTTTGAACACATTAATCACAGTTATTTTAAAATCAGTCCCTGTCTAAGAACTCAAATGTCTGAACCACTTGTCTGTTTCTATCTTTTGTTGTTTCTCTTGAGTTCTTGATAATTCATCCTTATTTTTAGCCTCCTTCTAAATTTTTGATTGGATGCAGGACATCATGAATGAAAAATCAGAAAGTTCTGGTTGATGTTATTGTTTATCAAAGAGGATTTTTCTGGGGTGGGGGACAGATAAAGTACCAGCAGATTACTTTAATACTATCAGAGATTAGCTTTAAGCTTTCCTAGAATTGGTCCTTTTCAGGTTTTTCCTTTATCCAAGAGCATAGACCTTACTTCTCAGGCATTACTCTTATTCATATGCCATGGTTTTTCTCATGTCTCAAATGAAAGCAGATAGTGTTGATAAAAATCAGTTACTTTGGTGGGACTTGACCTCCATATTTCCATAGTAGTACAGCTACTGAAATGACTGCTCAATTGATTGGCATTTTAGCCGTTATTTTCTGCACTTTTTTGGGTCTCTCCCTGTGCATGCATAGCTTAGGAGTCAGCCAGTGACTTAAGGGGAATTTGTACATAGATTTTTAGATTCACTTCTCTGAGGTTTCTTCTTGTCTGAAATTTCACCCCTTTGAGTTTTAACTGGTTTGGTAATCTTGAACCAGTAAGGCTGACACTTCCTGCTTGGCCTCAGTTATCCTGCATTGTGAACTGGAAAATACCCCAAAAGAAGAAGCCACAGTGAATGTGCAGTTCATGTCCTGTGTTTTCCTTCCCTCAGGATTGTAGCTTCTCTCATCCTGCTTATATTGTTTGCTCTTCAAAGTCTTCCCGTGTTTCCTACATTTTATCCAACTTTTATTGCTGTTTTTAGTGGAAGCGTTGTTCTAAACAAGGTATTTTCTCAATGACAGAATTGGAAGTCTCTCACCATTTTGTCTTACGTCTCAGATTATTTATCTAAGATTATTTTATTTCTTCTTGAGATATATCCTTTAGAATTTCTGTTAAAGCAGACCTTTTGATAATAAATTCTCAATATTTGTGGGTCTGAGAGTAACATTTAAGACTCTTATAATAGAAAGTAGGGGATTTCCCTGGCGGTCCAGTGGTTAAGACTCTGTGCTTCCAATGCAGGGGGCGCAGCTTCCATCCCTGGTTGGGGAATAAGATCCCACATGCCTCAGCGCGGCCAAAAAATAAAAAGTAGTTTAAAGAAGGTAGTGCCGGGGTGGCACTCGGGAGGAGAAAGCAGTGAGGGTAGCTTTTGGGTAGCTTCCAGACTATTAAGGATAGTGCTGCTTTGAACATTCTAGTACATGTCTTTTGGTGACGTGTGTATGCATTTCTGTTGGGTATATACTTAAGAGTGGTATTACTGAATAGTCTTATTTTTTATTTCAAAATAATTTTTGTAACATTTTAAAAATACAAAATATCTAAAGAAAAAATTACTGGTCAACCCTTCCCACTTCCTGAGGTGGCCAAATATATCCTTATTTTTCCTGTTAGATAAACAGAAACACACAAAAGTAGGATCATTAATTTTTCACTGAAAATATATGTTGAGAGCATTTCTCAAGGTTTGACTTGAGCTCATCTTTTTAAAAACTGCATAACATTTTGTAGTATGGACTGTTAATAACTTCTTCATTCATTCCTATGTTGCTGAGTATCTACAGAACTTAATATCTCAAAAGTTATTTCAGTGCTCTCAGGATTTCATGGCAGTCTCTATTACTCAGGGCAGAAACTGGAAAGTAAAACAGAACCTCTAGGAGAAGTAGAAATAAGAAAGGATACAAGATTTATAATTGAGCTAGTGAGGTGGAGTCTGAAACAGGGAAGGAGAGGATAGAACCAGTTGAAATTTTGGGAGACATAGAAAAGAAAACAAAAGACTTAAGGGAGAAAATTAAAAGAGCACGAAGATGAGGAGAAAACTTACAATACAGAAAATTTGTAATTTGGTCAGTTTTCTATGTCACGGTCCTATTTGTTTCATAGAGGAGTGATCCTAGGATTGCTTTCCTCACCCCACAATCATCTGTCTTGTCCATTCAACCATCAATTGGACATCATGGAGCACCTGTTTACGGCCACATGAAGTGGAGAATCTGGAGAAGAGTGAAAGAGTTCTTGGCTTGTGCTTACTCTAGTTTGGGGAGTTGTAATGAAACCCTGAAGTAGTACAAGGTGTGGTACCCTACCCACTTTACCTTGAATCCACATTCCTGTGGAAGGTCCAGCCTGGACACTGTTTTGTGCTAGGGGAGAAAGCTTTAAAATTGTCTCTTCCTGAGGATAGTTTGGTCTGGGGACATCTTCTTAGGTGCCCAGCGTATAGGGACCAGGCTGGTGATGGGTGAGGGGTGAGGAAACTGGACAGTATACAGAGGTCCCACAGATCTTGTAGGCCTTTGGGGCCAGCCATAAAAAGGGGCTGTGGTTTTCACCCTGGTTTCTTTTTTTTTTTTTTTAAACATCTTTATTGGAGTATAATTGCTTTACAATGATGTGTTAGTTTCTGCTTTATAACAAAGTGAATCAGTTATACATATACATATGTCCCCATATCTCTTCCCTCTTGCATCTCCCTCCCTCCCACCCTCCCTATCCCACCCCTCTAGGTGGTCACAAAGCACTGAGCTGATCTCCCTGTGCTATGCGGCTGCTTCCCGCTAGCTATCTATTTTACATTTGGTAGTGTATATATGTCACCCTGGTTTCTAATGTTGAGCTCACCAAGCTAGATGAGCAGACAGCTGATTCAAGACAGTACGTGGTCAGGCATAAAGCCAGATCCTGGCTCAAAAGTCAAGTGTTGCATCCCACTCTTTCTTGATTAAAATGAGTCAGGACTAGGAACGAAATTCAAGAAACCCATACACAGGGAGAAATCATATTTATAGAAGGGTCACTACCGGCTGCTTGAGCAAGGATATTTTATCTATTCTTAGTTGATTAAATTTATCTGTTTTTACCACAAAATAATATACATTACCGTTGAAACGTTAATGAGGTGTATGAAGAAAAAGTACAAGTAATCTTCTCTTTACTGTCCGATTCTTATAGTTTGATGTATGTCTTCCATAAAATTTGTGCTTATATAAGCGTATAAAAATATTTTTAAAGTTATTTGCATAAAAATGCAAACTCTCCGTTTTACTACCACGTTAAATGTTTATTAAAAATATAAATATAGCCAAACTCCTGGCAAATATATATAGATTTAACACATCCTTGGAAATAGTTGTATTATTTTATATAAAGAACTATCACTATCCACCAACTCGATTGCTGGTAAATAGTCTCACGAATTTCTTTTTCCGCAAACTGCCCTGCCGCACTGCCGAGGCGGGGGCGGGGGTTCTCCGTCCTGGATTTGCTGGGGGCATCTGCGCGCAGAAACTGACACAAAGCGGGGCCTCTGCGGTTTGGGGGCTGCCGGCCAGGCTCCGCCCCCACCGCTGCGTCAGCCAATCAGCTCCCGCGACGGCCGCCTTCTCCTTCCCCCACCCCCACCGCTGCTCACCTCTACCCGCAGCTTCCACCACCACCTCCACCAATTTTCAAATCCCGGGCTGTGTGCCCCCCTCTCCGTGTCACGTCTCTGCAGAGGAGTCCCTTCCCCCTTTGAAGTAGCGGGTGTGGCTATTGCTGGACTACGGGTGAGTCTTGTACAAAGATGGTTTCTGGGACCAGAGCAGGCCGCGGAGCACCAACCGAGTTCCCTGCGGCCGGGCTGGGAGAGGGAGGGACGCGGCCAGGTTCCCAGGGGAGTGGGCCCAGCGGGACTGAGAAAGTGGTCGGGTTTTTGGTCTGAGACCAGTTGGGCCTAAGGAGGCAGATGTCTTTCAAAGAGGATTCCCTGCGGTTTCTCCATGTCTGTTTCTGGCTCTGCTTTTTTTTCTACCACTCTGGCTTTTATTTCTTTAGTTCTGTATTTCTTCTCCTCCAGGAAGGTAACCATTAAAAGTCTAATGCATTCTTGCCCTTTCTAAACATTTTTCATAAGAAAATCTTTCAAAGCTACAGATAAGTACAGAAAATAATATAACAAATTTATCAGATGTTGACATTTTATCACTTTTTCTTCAGCTCCCTCTTTCTATCTCAATGTCACTCCCCCTCTCTCCCTCTGTGTGTGTCTCTCCTCCTTTTTAAGAAACAAAATCTGACATTTAAAACCTTTTCCCCACCAAGTCTCATGCCACCATCCTGAGAGGTATGTTAGGTTGTATCCCTCCCATGTATATTTTTGTCCTTCTATTATTTATTTTTATGTATGCAGTATATGCATTTTTGTTTTGAATTTTAAATTTTTCATGAAACAATGTTTCAGGGTTTTACCTTGGTGCTACTAGTCTTGGCATTTCAGACCCAAAAGGGTCTTAGCAAGCAAGTCACCAGCCCTCTTTGTTTAGCAGAGGACCCTGACCCCTGGAGAAGATAAAAGACATCCTGGCCATCACTCCTTCACCGAGCAGGATCCTGAATTCAGGTCCTCTTGATTACTGTTCCTGGCATTTGCTCTATGTAAACCCTGCCAGTGAGCTCACCTGCCCACATGCTCCTATTGAATATTGTTCATATGATTCAATTTGGGGAAAGGGGATTGAAGGGAGACGGAGAAAGGAAATATGACTTGGATTTGGACCAAAATCCTAATCAAGATGAAAAAGTATGCATTTTCTTGAAGCATATTTATTAAATCTTAGGATGACCGGAATATTTATTTAACAAGCAGTCATACAGCCTTACTGTATATGCCAGACATTGATCTAAGAACTTTGTATTCACTCACCAGGCTTAAGCCGAGGCACAGAGGAATTAAGTAACTTGTGCAAAGTCACTCAGCCCGTAAAGTATAGCACTAAGATCTGAATCCAGGTTATCTGGTGACAGTCTGAGTTCCTAACCATTATCCTACATTATACTACCGTAGCACCTGAGCTAGGTGAAGTCACCACACAAAGTAGGAACTTGCAATTCAGAGAAGGGAGGAGCAACTGTCAACTGGTCTTCAGAAAGGACTTTAGGAAAGAAAGAGGATTTAAAAAGTACACAGAAGAATAAATTTTAGCCACCTATTGTTTGCTTGAAATATAATATATTCTTATTTTTAATTTACAAAACAACACAAATAACAGTGCAAATGATGCAGCGCTATATAAAAGTTGCCCTGCGCTATTCCTCAAATTAAACAATATTAGCAGGTAGTGTAGAGATGTAGCTATCTTTTCACCACCATAATACAAATATATGGAGGGATGTTTTTTATTATAAAAATGAAAGCATATTCAACAATTTCTACAATTTTTATTTTTCCCTAGGCAATATGTCAAGTACATTCCTCCAACGAAATGGAGATCTAACCTCTTCATGAGAATTGAATAATACTCTGTAGACTGTGTCCTATGGTTTGTTCAGCCATTTCCTTTACTAATGACTAGTCAGAGAAGTTTTGTCTTTAATTAGACGGCCGTCCCCACTGCCAGAATGGGGGCCACCGCAATGCCAAGGCGACAGGGCCGGCGACACAAAGAAGTGCTGTCCCCTGCCAAGCGCCGCCCCTCGGGGTCGCGGTCCCGCCCAGGAGGAAGCGGGGAGGAGGAGACTAGTCCCGCCCCCCCTCCACGCTCCGTCTCCGCCCAGCTCGCTCGCCCTGCGCCGCTTGCAGGGACGCCCCTTCCCCGCAGAATCTTGCGTCTCCCTCTGCCCGCAGCCCTCCTCCTCCCAGCTGCCGCCTTGGAAGTTGCAGGGCGACCTGGTGAGTGGCCCTCTCCGAATGCCCCGCAGGCTGGACCAGGGGCGGGTGGCCGTGGACTGAGCTCGGGTAGGGAGAGGGCGGTGCCGGAGGCCGAGGGGGCGCGAGCGGGGCGCGGGCGGACCTGCGGGCCCCGGCGAGCGGCAGGGTTGCCGGTTCCCAGATAGGGGCACAATCCCGCGCTGTTGTGTCCGCCTTCCTGTGAGAGATTGTTCTCTGTTCTCTGGCTCTGCATCCCTCCTGCCGCATTGCTCCTCCTCTTGGGGTTCTAACATCTGATGTTTGTTTGCTTTGTGTTGTCGAGTTACGCACAAACATGGCCTAGAGAAACAGCATCTAATTCGCAGCTTTATCGGATGAGACTACCGTAGCCCAGGGAGGTGGCAGGGCTTGCTCAGGGTCACACAGGGAGCTGGTGATAGAGCATCACTTCTGTCCTACTGCCCTTTGATCTTTGCAAACACTCTCTGGGACTGAGATCCCTCGCCCACTTGCATTGCCCCCACGGAGACTAGGGGATGTGTGTGTGTGTGTCTAAGAGGGGCCGATGGTCTGTGTACCTCCAACCCACCCAGACCTCCGTGCCAGCGGGCCTAGAGAATTCCCTGCCATCGCACGCGAGCTTTTCCGCTGTCTTCCCTCCTCTCACCCCTCCCTCTGCTGCTTCCCCCCACCTCAGCCCCCTCTCCACTCCTCTGACGTCACCGACATGCTCTTTGCAGACTGGCTCTGGGCCTGGGGAGGAAAGTCTGGCCTGGTGAGGGCCTGGAGAGGAAAGGAGGGAGGGGGATCCCACACCAGAACTTAGTCCTGACAGCCCCTCGGAGTCAAGGCCGGCCCTCTCCCACATTGTCCATTTGATAGGACACGCTCTGAAGCCGATGATCAACAGCTAGTAAGAGGCAACACCTGGATTTTTTTTTTTTTTTTAACTCAGGTCTCACTCATGGGTTCATACTCCTCCATTATGCTATTTTCCTGGGATTTACCTAGTGAGAGAAGTGAGCAAACATGAGTGAGAGAAAGACAGAGAGCCCAGGGGGAACTTAGGAATTAAGAAGGGAGCGCATTAAGATTAAACTAGAGGAATAGAAAAAGCAAAGTTCTGAATCATGCCTATTTTTATGGGGATGGGGGGAGGAATTGATTCCGGAGGGCCACAAGAGGGCCTTCAAAGATGTTAGTAATGGTCTGTTTTTTAAGCTCGGTGATTGGTATATGGAAGTTTGTTTAATTTTTAAATCGTTTTATTATTATTTTACCACCCATATTCTTCCACGTGCATTACATATTCTTTTAAATGTATGAATTAAACCATTTTAAGTGAAAAATAAGTAAGATTGGGCTGGTATGAACCCACCCCAATTCTGGCTATTATTAACGGAAGATGGTGGACATTGGAAAAGATACTGGACATATAAGGAAAAATAAACAAAGCGTTCATGGAAAAAAAGGCATGAAGACGAGAAGACCTATAGGATTGGGTGTCTGTGATATGGATCATTTTTCAAGGCCCGAATAGCTATATGCTGAAGAATTGATCCCAGGTTTGCCCTTACATCCACATCCATGATTCAGTCGTCCATCCGTGGAGCACCTCTTCATTCTTGTGGGGAATCCAGATATATAAAACACGTCCCCTGACCTCAGATACTTACTCTACGTTGGTGATTTCAAATCAAGCTACAGTGCAGGATGTGGTGCAATATCCAAGGCAGGCCCACTACCTTCTTCCCTTCTAGATATGTCTCTTAAAGGGAGACCCCGTTTAGGTACCATGGGGCCTCTTTGTGGAAGGGGTAAGGGATCTGTAAAGCTCTCTCCCTGAGTTACAGGTCGTGCCTGAGGTGCCTTCTACTCCCGAAGTGCCTTGGGTTCCTTTAGTTAGCGGGCCTGGGGAGAGAAGGCAGGATCCACAGAAGGAGAACCAAGGATGAAGAACTTAAGGGGAGAAATAAGAGATTCCCCCAGGCTATGTCCATCTGCGCTCACCAAGCTAGGAGGGCAAACAGGGATTCGGGCACAAAGAAGAAGCATTTAGTTGAAAAATCGAGTGTGGGAGTCATTGATAGCTGGTTAAAATGGGGACAGAACCGGCTACAAAGTTCAGGGAACCTCCACAGAGGAGGAATTGACATTTATTGGTGGACAAATGCACAACTTGGGAGATGAAGGAAGACATTTTAGAATGAGTGAGATAGGATCAGTTGATGAATCCAATCATTTATATATTCAATCATTTAATGTGTTTACTTGATTGAATTTATATTACCTGTGCTATTTTTAATTGTAATAGCAATACATGCAACAATTCAAAGGATTGTTGTGCAGGCTTATATAAAGAGAAAGAATACTTTTCACCTTTTCCTTTCCCATGCAGTCAGTGTTAGCTTGTTGAAATGTGACCTCCATAGTTTTCTGTTTATATAAAATCCTAGTAACAGGCTTATGTATTTCTGGTACTTAAGAACGTGGACTCCAGTGCTAGATTTCCTGGGTTTGAATGAAGGATCCACTTACCACCTATGTGACTTAAGCAAGTAACAATTTCTCTGGCCATCAGGTTTTTTGTTTTGTTTGTTTTTTGGTCTTGCGCATAAAAAAATTGGGATAGTGATAGTACATACCTCATAGGTTTATTGTCAGGATTAAATAATGTATGTAAAGCACTTATAATGATGCCTGCAACCTGGTAAGCACTATAGTTAGTATCTTCATCCATACAAAGGTGGGGTTTTGTCCTACATATTATAGCAATTTGAAATTTTCACTTCAGATATATCTAGGACCTTCTAGGTAGAAGAAAAATAGGTTTAACACTGTTCTTTATAAAAGCCTCGTGATATTCTGTAATACAGATTATCATGCTTTTCTCAAGCATTCTCCTTCTCAAAGCTTGTCTTGCCACACTCAGAGCCTTGCTATCAGACTAAGGCTGACAGGGCAGCCTCACTCACGGTGCAGGAACAAGGAAAACCGGCAGAGAGAAGGGCGCTCAGGTGGTTCCACCCAAACCCCACTCACCTCAGGCCACCCGTCAAGCCCAGGAACCAGGGGGGAGACTCACAAGGAAAAGCACCCCTCTTCTCCCTTGTCCCCTACTTTTCAAATCTCCAGGCCACCTGTCCATCCCTTCGTCACTTCTCTCCAGATATTTCTTCTCCCATGAACTAGCTCAGAGCACAACTACTGAGACAGAACTACGAGCTCCCTGCTCTAGGTGTGTTTGGAGTACCACCGCTGGCGGCAGCATGGCAGTTGTTTACAGCGTGTGTATGGGCGGCCGCCTGGGGGCTGTGCCCCAGGGTCTCAGGTTCAGTGCCATGGCCTATCCGGGGGATACATGGAAGTTGGGTAGCTGTGACTTTGGGTTAGAGATCCTGTACCCACGGGAGTCAAAAATGGTTCTAGGAAATATTGTTTGTCATCTGTCTATCTCCCTGTCTAGGTTTTCACTTATCTATCTCCATTTGTAGTTTTGTTTGGCAGTGACCATCCTTGTGCATATATCTTTAATACTGCTGTTCTTATTTTTGTAAGAAAGGTTATTAGTAGGCTTGCTGATCTTAAGATGGGCACACCTTTGAAACTGAGTTGCCACCGTCAGATTGCTTTCAGATTCTCAGTCCTACTAACAGACTGTGCTAGTGTTTCCATAGCCTTTGGGACATTGGACATTATTATCTTTACCTTCCTCTCCTCCTCTTCCTCCTCCTCCTCTTCCTCTTTCTTTTTTGCCCCCTTCTTTCTGGACAATCTTATGGGCAATGTACATTGTATTTTAATTGCCTGATTAGTGATATTGAGCATAGTTTCATAGATTAATTAAGTTTCCTTTTCTGTGAATATCTTCTCTTAGAAAGGTAGGATTTCAGTGGCTTGAAAGATGTGGGAGAGGGTACAGGAAGAAAGAGAATGGAAAGAGAACCTAAAATGAAAGCAGGGCACGTCCAGGAAGGCCAAGTATCCTGGAAGCTGCAAGAGATATGCTGGAAAGTAAGAAGCAGCCAGCCCTGGAGGCCTTAAACCCCAAGAGGAAGCTCAGATTTTCCCCTGTGGGCAAAGGCGAAGCTCTGGGGGGTTCTTTTCTGGGAAATAATACAATCAGTGGCTGTGGAAGAATAAAGGCGAGAACAGATGCTGGTGACTTAGAAGCTGGGTCCATTGAGTCCAGGAATGAATCACTGAGGACCCAAACTGGGTTAACGGCAGTGTGATTGGAAACCATGAAGGACGAACGACATTGTGACCAGCTGGATACGGAGCAGAAGAGAGAAAGGACACAACTGTGACTCCTTGCCGTTTGCTGTCCTGGCTATTTGTGGACACCAGGAGGAGCCAGGGACGTGACAGATTCTTATTAACCAACTGTTTGCTGATTGTATCTTCTCAGTAGTTCTCTGGGGTGGAGGTTACCCTCTTTAACAACTAGGGACCTCGAGCTTATGTTTCTACCCAAGAGGAGCTAACTTGGAGGGAAAAGAATAAATTTAAGACTTTTTAGTTTTAGAGACAGTTACAAATGGCAGAGTGTGCTTTCAATAGGGGTCTTGAGTTTACGACTTATGTCAGCACCAGGGCCTTTGCATCTGTGGCCTGGGGAAGGCACAGAGAAGGCCTCTGCCAAGGGCCCACAGAAATCCTTGAGAACGAAATATAATCATCAGTATTAGTACTGGCTCCAAAATATGAAACCTGTAAAATCAGAGTCAATAAATGCTTAATCCAGTGTTGGTAAACTCTAACATTAGGTTAGATTTCTTTTCGCTTTATAATAATTCCCTATTTTGCACACACTTAAATAGCTTATTCTTAACCAAGTAATTTTAAGGAAAGATATATAATAATTGAACATGTATATATCTACATATCTATAGATCCATATATAATACATAATGGAAAGGCACTTAACCTATGCTATTCCTTTCATCTTCAGAACAATCCTATGTGGTAGATAGTATTATCCCTACTTAATGAATGAGGAAGCTAAGTTCAGCCTAACTTCAGAGCCTAAGCTCGTAATTGCTTTGCCATAGTACCTTGAGTGAGCATATTCTTTCACAGGGAAAAAAGCAGTAAGGGCCAGAGATAAACACCTAAAGAATATCTGCATTTTCAGAAGAGGGGAGAGAAGGATAGGAATGAAGCGGTTTGAGAGGTTACACATGATGAGCTTGGCTCAGGCCATAAGGTTAGAGGTGGTAATAGCCTCAAGGACCAGGAGAGCAGCATTGTCCAGACCCACTGAGTGGTCAGTGAGGCCTGGATGTCCTGACTATTAAACACGTCTGTCCTTGAGGGAAGTGCTTCAGTGAAGTGCATATAGAGGAGTTCAGACTGCAGAGAGACCTTAAGCGGGGAGCTCGTGGTGAAGAAGCAGAGGGTTTTTGTGAGTACGCATCCACAGACATACACACCTTTCTCTGCTATGTCCAGGTGCAAGTAAGAATCTGCCGTAAGTTCATAAATTGTTAACCTCTGCTTCTGATTGTCTGGGACCTGGACTCAAGCCAGAGGACTTCTGCTTTCCTCTTACCCAGCCTATGACTGTGACCAAAGAACCCTCTATGAGGACCCAGACTTTTCAGACTGAAATTCTGGCCCCAAGCTGAGATTAATACGATCAGTGTGGAAGCCGAATGGGGAGGAGTGGGGCTGGGGAGATAGCGTGCTACACCACTGCGTTGGTTTCCACTGGTTACCGCAGCAAAGTACCACAAACTGGGTAGCTTACAACAACAGAAATGTATTCTCTAACACAACGGTCCCCAACCTTTTTGGCACCAGGGACCGGTTTCGTGGAAGACAATTTTTCCACGGACGGGCGGCGGGGGGCGCGGGGATGGTTCAGGCGGTAATGCGAGAGATGGGGAGCGATGGGGAGCGGGAGATGAAGCTTCACCCGCCGCTCACCTCCTTCTGTGTGGCTCAGTTCCTTACAGGCTGCAGACCGGTAGTGGTCCGCAGCCCAGGGGTTGGGGACCCCTGCTCTAACAGTTCTGGAGGCTTAGAAGTTTGAAATCCAAGTGTTGACAGGTTTGGTTCTTTCTGGAAGTTCTGAAGGAGAATCTGTTCCACGCCTCTCTTCTACCTTCTGGTGTGTGCCAGCAATCTTTGGCATTCCTTGGCTTATAGAGACATCACCCCAATCTCTGCTTACATGTTCTTGTAGCCTGTGTGTCTCTCCCCTGTGTACCTGTGTCTGTGTCCAAATATTCTCTTCTTATAAGGACACTAGTCATTAGATTAGCGCCCACTCAAATCCAGTATGACCACACCTTAACTTGATTACATCTGCAAAGACCCTATTTCCAAATAAGATCACACTCACAGGTGCTGGGAATTAGTACTTAAATATATGTCTTTGGAGACGCAATTCTGCCCGAATTCTTCACTTCTGTTTGCTTCCTTCTGTGATGCAAAATGCTGAGCTTGTTTAGTTTGACCATGAGAATGTTAGCTGACAGGGCACAACAGGGTCTCCTGGATTGGAGACACTGACGGCCCTGATGAGTGCTTGAGTCAGTTCACAGTGTCGGTCTCATCTGCTTAATGGGAAGAATTGCCCCAGCTAGTGGAGGAGTGAACTCTTGGCTTGCTTGTTTGTTTATCCATTCTTCACCAGGCTGAGTCTTTGCTTTCCTCTCTGCAGAAGCCGATCCAGCCATGGCGACTCCGTCTGCTGCCTTTGAGGCCCTTATGAATGGAGTGACAAGCTGGGATGTCCCCGAAGATGCCATCCCGTGTGAACTGCTTCTAATTGGAGAGGCCTCCTTCCCGGTGATGGTGAATGACATGGGCCAGGTCCTCATTGCTGCCTCTTCCTATGGCCGAGGCCGCCTGGTGGTGGTGTCCCACGAGGACTACTTGGTGGAGGCCCAGCTCACTCCTTTTCTCCTCAATGCAGTGGGTTGGCTTTGCTCTTCCCCTGGGGCTCCTGTTGGTGTACACCCATCCCTGGCACCTCTGGCCAAAATCCTTGAAGGCTCTGGTGTAGAGGCAAAGGTTGAACCAGAAGTGAAAGACTCCCTGGGGGTTTACTGTATTGATGCCTACAGCGAAACCATGACTGAAAAGTTGGTCAAGTTCATGAAACGTGGAGGGGGCTTGCTAATTGGAGGCCAAGCCTGGGATTGGGCCAACCAGGGCGACGATGAAAGGGTTCTGTTCACGTTCCCTGGGAACCTTGTGACCAGCGTGGCCGGCGTGTACTTCACCGACAATAAAGGGGACACGAGTTTCTTTAAAGTCTCTAAGAAGATGCCCAAGATCCCCGTCTTAGTTAGGTGAGTGCATTACCCCAGTGGGGAGTTGGTCCCAGGTTAAAAAGCAGAAGGTGCTTCTTGTCTTCAGGTTACTTCCAGGCTAACAGAAGAGAATCTGGCACTCAACGTGGATTCGCCATAAATCAACCAGAGTATTAAAATACCCTGAGGCGCGGGGGGGGCAGGATCCCTGTTGCCTCCTCAGACCAGATCACTTAGCTCTTTGAGGGGAGAAACCTCTTAGTGACCATTATGTCCCCCAGCATCTTGTTTAGTAATATATATTGCTGAATCCCAGGGTTCACATGACTAATCCAGGAAGGTGACAGGTGAAGATTGCTTGCAGCTGAAATGTAAGGAAAAGGAAGACGGACACGAGGGGTCCAGTAAGACAGAGTCTAGAGAGCTGTGCGAAAGGTTTTGAAATGTCCAACCAGATAGGGTTAGGATGGAAGTAAAAACTAGAGGATTTAGAAGTTGAGATACCAGAAAGACGGCACAAGTTCTGTGTGCTAGATCTTAAATCTAGGAGTCAGAGATGATTTTTATCTCTGGAAGCAAAAGATCTGCTGATGGAGGATGAAGGAGGCAGCTGATGGGTGCCGAGATAGGCTACACAGAAAGTTCTTTGAGGGCCTTGCCCAGCCTGTTCCCTTCACATTGTGCTCACATATGGTGCTGAACATGGAGCAGGTTAGTAGGTGCTCAGTAAACATGTGTTGGATGGATGATTGGATGGATGAAGAGAGAGATGAGAAGCTGGGGTAGTCCCAGAAGTAGAAAAATCACACCAGGCCACGCCCTATATTGTGCATGAAAACTCTCAGCATCCTTGGAGCAAAGAGCGTTGGTATTTCTGTCCAGTGGGAGCAGAATGAGGTAGAGCTGAGTGAGGAGGGTACACCGGGGTTAGTACAGAGACTTAGGGGATGAGCTGTGGCCTCTCCTTGGCATGGAACTCCTGGAACACCCCACAGCTCCATTCTCATATGTGCAGTGAGGAAAGAGTTGTTCAGAGGAACAGTGACTGATCAGATTGATCAAACTTCAGCTTACTAGTGATCTTCATTCTAAGGAACAGGAAGGTAAAACTTGGGCATAATTCTATTTCTTAACAGCGTAATCCTTTAGTTGCCTTAAAAGATGTTTTTCTCTATCAAAATCATACCTCTTTTTTCTTTGGCTGTGCCTATATCATCTCATCATCACTGAATCTGAATTTTTTTTTTTTTGGTTAAATCATGTGAGTGTGTGTGTGTGCATGCGTGCACGTGGGAAATCAACTTGAAGGCTAACGCAGGAGGAAAAATCAGACTTAATAAGGGAAGTGCATAGAATCTCCTGTGGAGATTATGGGTTATTAGCATCGGTTATTCACTAGGTAAGACTGCATCGCAACTCTTGACTCTGTGCTTGTGCAGGTAGGTATATCATAGAATTACTTATATGTTATGAGGGTCATTTTTTGACTTGTGGATGGATTGAAGATGGCAGCAATGATTTCCTAAGTTAATTGGCTGAGATGAAGTGAAGAGAAGGAAAAGGTACAAGAGAATATATGTGTCTGTGTGTGTGTGTCACATATATACATTTCTTAACTTATCTACATTAAGAAATACCTATGCATAGGTTGAGATGAGTAGGGAAAAAGAGAAAAGAAAAACCTCTCCTCACCCCGCAGTTTCCTTAATATTAGCTCTCAAGCACCCAGTATGTGCGTTCCATCCAACCCTCCTTCCCTCCCTCCTTCCCTCTCCCTTGCTCATCCCTTATTCCCTTCCTGCTACAAAGTAATATAATCACAGAGTTCAAAAAATCAAAACAATGCTGAAAGGTCAACATCAACCTATCTTTCTCCCGCCTCCTGTTGTGGTCGTTACCAAACTATATACATTTATCCAAATTCATTAATTATAAACCTAAATTGTGTGAATTTTACTTTATGTAAATTAAATCTCGATTAACCTTTGAAAATATATTTGTTAAAATAGGACTTTAAAAAATAAACTGAGATATAATCAGATTCATGTGTAAGGATTGCAATTCAGCATTGTTTGTTATTGGGAAGAGTATAAATTATAGAACACTATACAATGGATTATTAACTAACCATTAAACATAGTATGTTTCCAAGAATATTTAAGGACAAGGGAAAAATCTTCGGGGATACTATTAAGTGAAATAAAATAGGATACTAATTGTGGTTCAATATGTTCCCAATTTTGTTAAAAAAAAATAGCTATGTGTAGAAAATATTACATAAGAAGAAAGCCCAAAATATCAGTAATAGGTAGATCTCTTGATTGTGGGATACTGATAGGTGATTTTCAGTTATAAACTTTAATTTTCAAACTTCCTATCAAATTTTTTAAGAAGGCATGTATTTCATTACCTTGCTTCACATGCAATTCAGAAATCACATTAAAAATCTTCCACATCTTTATGACACACAAATGCTTTTTTATTTAATAAGCAGAAAATATTTTTAAAATTCTAACTCTCTTAATCACTTTTTTTTCACTTTCCTTTCTAATATTTCTGAAACATGCACACACACATGCACATGCAGTGTTGCCAATACAGTTGACCCTTGAACAACTTGAGGGTTTGGGTCACCCATCTACACAGTTGAAAATCCACGTATAACTTACAGTAGGCCCCCTGTATCTTCGGTTCCATATCCTCAGATTCAACCAACTGCAAAACGTGCAGTACTGTGGTATTTAGTATTGAAAAAAAAACCCTGTGTAGAAGTGGACCTGCACAATTCAAACCTATGTTGTTCAAGGGTCAACTGTACTTTTGAATTATGATTCTTCTTCATTGGATACTCTTTTAGATTACTTTTTCAACATTGCTGGATCTCTTATTTTTTCATTTTCATTTTAAAATTATTAAATCATAAACCCACAATACAACTCTCTTTTCACCTTTGCACATTATTTTCCCCACTCATTCATAGTTTTACTCCCTTGTCATCTTAGTATACATGCTATTTTGAATTCTGCTCATAAACATTTTTCATTCTATGTAATCTTTAAAATTATACTTGATTCATTTTATGCAAATGCCAGTGTATATACGTCATTTATTTAATCATTTGCCTACTGTTGAAGATTTGGATCTTTCTTCAGTCTTTTTTTTTATAATTTTATTTATTTATTTACTTTTGGCTGTGTTGGGTCTTCGTTTCTGTGCTAGGGCTCCCCCTAGTCACGGCAAGCGGGGGCCACTCTTTATCGCGGTGCGCGGGCCTCTCACTATGGCGGCCTCTCTTGCTGCGGAGCACAGGCTCCAGACGCGCAGGCTCAGCAGTTGTGGCTCACGGGCCCACATGCTCCGCGGCATGTGGGATCCTCCCAGACCAGGGCTCGAACCCGTGTCCCCGTGTCCCCCGCATTGGCAGGCAGACTCCCAACCACTGTGCCACCAGGGAAGCCCCTCTTCAGTCTTCTTGTAATTATGTAATACTGTATAACATATCATCAACGCATTTTCAGCAATACTAGATACCAACATGCTTCTATTAGAATTCAAGAAGGAAGATTATTTCCATCACAGGCTGTCAGGTTCACATTGAAAGCCCCTGTGGGTTTAGTTACTCTGCCCAAATATCTTGTTATTTTTAAACCCACATTTGAACATGCGAGCGTGAATTAAGATAGCTTTAACCTTGCTACTTGCACATTTCTTACTAAATTAAATTCTAAATAAGATACTGGGATGAACCTTCTAAGAATAAACTGTCCACAGGTCTTATCAAGATGAATCAAATTTTTATCAGAAGAAGTTACTACTTTTATGATGGAAAAATAAAACCCTAAGTAATAAAACCAGATGACCTACTCTTAGCCTGGTGAGAATACCTGCAGATATCAGGACACAAGTCGCATAGTCACTGCCCTCACTTCCTGCCTGGAAGGCACCATGATCTGCACCTAGAGCACTAGCCACCATGTTGTCTGTATGACCACACCGCCTGTACTCTGTTCCCTGAACAATTTCTAATCTTCCATCCGCTTATCCTCGGAGGTCTCCACTGTATCTCCAGATCTGAGGGCAATGGCTATTGTACTTTAAATGCAGAACCAGTCCCAACTTCTTTCTATTAAGTATTTCATTTGAACAAACACTGGATCCATTGTCATAAACACAGCCTCATTTCAAGACTCAGGATTCTAGTAAGAGATTTCATATCTACTGGGAAAAGCACAGATTTTAGTGGAGGCCAAATTTAATACGTTCCCAAGCTCTGTCTGGTGCTTGCTCTAAAACCTTGAGCCATAAGTAAGCCTCATCTCTAAAGTAGGATTAATAATGACTACCTTTAAGGGTGGTTGTGAGGATTAAATGAATTAAGAAACATGTTCAGAGTACCTAAAACACTTTAATTATTTTGACATCAGCCTTCAGGCTGTGGTAATGTAAGCGTATGAGGTCATGAATATCATTTCCAAACATTGAAAATTACTTGGCAGCCATCATTATGCTGCTTTGCCCCAAGTCATGTACGTTTCTGCAGTTGTATAAGCTATTGATATTTTAACTGGTATTTTTCCTACTTCATCCACCAAACTGAGGCAGCAGCATCACGATGGATTGCCATGTTTTACCCTCTTTCTACATTTAACAAAACAGGGACTAGACACTGAATTGGCTTTACCAATAAAGGTACTTGATGCTGATTAAACATATCATTAGATAACCAATCTGAGGGAGGTTTGGTGAGAATCCACCACAATAGTTTGCTGTTTTTTGGATAAGAAGGCCCTTGTCTCATTTTAACACAAATCTCAGGCTTCTGTTAGAGTTCTAGTTCTGTGTGTGTTCATTCATCCATTCACTTAGCCAGCAATTTATTCGGTATATGCTATGTCTCAGGCTTTATTTCTTATTTCAAAAAAATGATTTCCAAAGATCTGAGAATTAGAAGAGCAGAAACATCTCCAATAACCAGGCCTGGAGGAAATCACAAAAACCAAGTAACTGTTGTAGGAAGAGGGCTTGTGATATGAAGGTTCGGTAGAACCTGGAAACCTGGGCTTGCTGCCAGCAACTGCACGCCGTGACCTTAGCGTGTGCTTTCAACTCTCTTTCTCCCTCTAAATGGGAAGTGCTGGAGTAGAAGGTCCTTGCCCTCATTTCAGCTATTACTCCATTGAGATTGGTTTTCAGTCTTCAGTAATCCCTGTATATTCACAGTCATCAGAGATGCAGAGAAAAGCATGTCGAACAGTGGTCATGCTCTGAAATGTCCACATGCTCCAAATTCCTTGGCTTGAAAACACCCCTGTGAAACCTGAATTGGCAAACGTTATATAAATTGATGCCATATATAGATAGATAGATAGATAGATAGATACACACACATATATATATGTATATAGACATCTCCACTTCATTTTGAAAGATGGCCAAGGGATATTATATAGAAAAGTCTTTTGAATTTCAGATTATGAAGATTTCAGGATTTTGAAAATTGACTATCTACTTCAAATGAGCCGAAATGAAACAAGAAAACTGCCAAATTCCTGAAGATAGTCAACATGTATATGACTCCCCAAGTAGTTTGGAAAACAAAAATATCTGAACAGATATTAATAACTTATTTGTAACAAGGATCCACAAGTCTTTGGAGGTCATTACTAGGATAGATAGAATGCTAACTGCAGATGTTGGTCGGGGTCATGGCCCTGTGAGATGGGGTGAGCATACCTACCTAACTGTGAGCTTCTTACTACAGTCCTAGCCACGTATAGTAGAATTGTATTAACTGGTTCTCATAAAATAAATTAGAAGTTTTTAGAGAGTGAATTCAAGTGGGAAGATATGCCACTTTAGAAGAGAAATTGCTAAGTCACAATTCAGTTTTCTTTTCCTTTTTATGCACATTTTCCTTTTTTCAATTTCAAAATATATGCTTACTGGAAAAAAGAGAAATAGTCCCAAAGTATACAAAGTAAGAAGTGAAAGATCTTCGGCCTCCACCTCTGCCTCTTACTAATTCTTCCCAGAAGTAATCACTGCTTACAGTTTGGACTGTATCTTTTTTGATGCTAATTCTACATGAACTCTTTCAGAAAGTAAGAGGGGAGGAAAGTTTTTGTAACTTATTAAAACATTATTTCTCTGATGCTAAAACCAGAAAAAGACATTGCAAGACAAGAAAACTACAGAACAATGTCCCTCATGAACATAGATGCAAAAATTCTTAATAAAATATTGTAAGTAGACTACAATATATAAAAAGGATAATACATCATGACCAAGTAAGGCTTATTCTAGGAATGCTTGGCTGGTTTAACATTCAAATATCAAATTAATTATTCTGTTAATACAGAATAAATGAGAAACACCATATATATTCAATAGATGTACACAGACAAAAAAAACCTTTGACAAAATTCAGTGTCAAATCATGACAAAATTTCAGCTAACTAGAAATAAAAGGGAACTTCTTCAGTGTGATGAGTTCTCTTAGAAAAACCTATAGCTAAGAACTTAATGGTGAAATACCCTGAGACTGAGAACAAGGCAAGGAAGGATAGCTGTTTCCACAAATGATGATTAATCCCTGTTCTTTTGTTTTCTTGGTCTTCTCTTTCACATATGTGCAGTTACAGATTCTTCTGTTCTCTTGGGTTTCTGATCAGTCTGATTTCATTTGATTTATATTTCCTATAAATTCCTCCTGTCCCAGCTTGCTGATTGCACCCTTCTTGAAATATAGTGAATCTAGTGCTATCATGATTTTATTGTCTTTTTTTAATAACTTTTGTTTCATTTCAGAACAGAGAGGGAAAAGAAAAGTAAAAATCCAATTCAGGTTTTTTTATGAAACAACTATTTATCTCCCCCTGCACACAAGCCATGGCTGTCAGAAACAACAGACAGGTCTCTGACGATGCTCCCGGCTCAGCAGGGAGCATCTCGGGTCCTGCTGATGAAGCCCTGCTAGTGACGCAGTGTCTGGGTCTCAACTTTGCACATTCAGTATCGCTCATCTTGTAACAGGCTAACGTATAAACCTTGATACCAATGTAAATCACCTCTTCACTGACTACACTTGTAAAACAATTGCATGAAATTTATGAACAGAACTCGTGATAAGAACTAAAACACAAAGCACCGAGCTAATTTCCCCGTGCTATGCTGCTGCTTCCCACCAGCCAACTATTTTACATTCAGTAGTATATATATGTCGATGCTACTCGCACTTCACCCCAGCTTCCCCGTCCCACTCCCAAGCCCTCAAGTCCATTCTCTACATCTGTGTCATTATTCCTGTCCTTCCCCTAGGTTCTTCATAACCTTTTTTTTTTTTTTTAGATTCCATATATATGCGTTAGCATACGGTATTTGTTTTTCTCTTCTGACTTACTTCAGTCTGTATGACAGACTCTAGGTCCATCCACCTCACTACAAATAACTCAGTTTCGTTTCTTTTTATGGCTGAGTAATATTACATTGTATATATGTGCCATATCTTCAATAAAGATCTATTAAAAAAAAGAACTAAAATATTTTCTATTTAATTTTGTATGCATAAAGTACTTAAATTTAAAAACGAATGTTTTTTGCTTTAGAATCAGCAAATTAAAGATACACTAAGATGTTGCTAGAGAAATATAAATGTCACAAAAAAATAGAAGATTTTGGTTGTCCTGGCCAGTGACTTTCTTTCTTTAGGCAGATGGTCCTGGGAAGTACTATTATTATCACGAGGTTGTTCGGTAAATTTGGAATCAGAGCAAGAACAGCTAGTTGAATGATTTTAATGGCTAGTGCTTCAAGGAGGTGGAGAGTCATCTTGCAGGGTGATACCTTTATCTTCAGGAAAGGTTTGCACCTGCTAAGAGGACTATAGTTTCCCCATCAGTTAATTACAGCTCTGCCAACCACAGAGAGTACAATACAAATACTGTAAATATGCCACCTACCTGACCCCCGTTTTTCCTTACAACTGCCTCTGACCATACAGTTGCCAGAGATTTACCTAACGAGAGTGACTTAACCAGCTCCGGGACCTCAAGCTTAGAGATCACTCTACCTCTTACCCCCTCATAATCCCACTACCTGGGGCTGCATCCCCCATTTTGGGGGTTATAGGTGTCCTGAAGTCTTATAGGAGTTTGTTACCCTTAGATAGGAACAGTTGGTGATGAGAAAAACCTTATAGCACGGATGTGTATCACTCCTGTTGGGCCGGCAATGAACGTGTGGGATTCTGGGTGTAGGCAGTCAATCCTCTTGGGTTCACGTAACAGGAGGGTCCCACTAGAGTTGAGGCCGCTCAGCTCCCTGCCCCACCTTTTGAGATAATAGTGATTCTTCACTAGCGCCACTAACTCACTCAGCTCTCTGTTGACTTTATTTGTAGAAAATTAGCTGCATGAAATTATAAGCAAGCCTCCTTATAAGAATGAAACCATGATTTCCCATTCAGTTCTCTGTATAGTGCTTAAAAGGCTGAAACAAACCCTTAAATCCAGAATATTTAAGATACAGTATTGGGTATACCCAGCAGGACTTCTTTCGAGATTTCCTTTGGAGGGTTTGTACACAGAGAATGAGCAGAGCAGAATTAATGCTGAGTGCCTCTGTCCTCCCTCAAACAAGTCTCCATACCCAGTGAGGCCAGGTCTGCCCACTTTGTTCTCCCAGTTCCCTTGTAAGAGCTAAAAATGGTATTAGTAAGTCTGACACTTGCTCTATGCTGGGTGCTGTTCTGAGCGCTTTGTAACAGAGAACACGTGTGTCTTTTGCAGTTGTGAAGACGATCTCTCTGAGGACAGAGATGAACTCCTGCACGGGATTTCTGAGCTGGACATCAGCAACTCGGACTGCTTCCCGTCCCAGCTGCTAGTGCACGGGGCTTTAGCCTTTCCCCTGGGGCTGGATTCCTACCACGGCTGTGTCATAGCGGCTGCCCGCTACGGCCGGGGCCGGGTGGTCGTGACTGGCCACAAGGTCCTTTTCACCGTCGGTAAACTGGGCCCCTTTCTGCTCAATGCTGTCCGCTGGCTGGACGCGGGCCGCAGAGGCAAGATCGTGGTGCAGACAGAACTGAGGACTCTGAGCGGCCTGCTCGCGGTGGGGGGCATAGACAGCAGCATCGAGCCCAATCTGACCAGCGATGCCAGTGTCTATTGCTTTGAGCCCGTGAGTGACGTGGGAGTCAAGGAGCTGCAGGAGTTTGTAGCAGAGGGCGGGGGCCTGTTTGTTGGAGCCCAAGCCTGGTGGTGGGCCTTCAAGAACCCAGGAGTGTCCCCTTTGGCTCGGTTCCCAGGAAACCTCCTCCTCAACCCCTTTGGCATTAGCATCACCAGCCAAAGCCTCAACCCCGGGCCCTTTCGTACTCCTAAGGCAGGGATAAGGACCTATCATTTCCGTTCCACCCTGGCCGAGTTCCAGGTTATAATGGGCAGGAAGAGAGGGAACGTAGAAAAGGGCTGGTTGGCAAAGCTGGGACCGGATGGCGCAGCTTTCCTGCAGATCCCCGCAGAAGAGATCCCTGCCTACACGTCGGTGCATCGGCTCCTAAGGAAGCTGCTAAGTCGCTATCGGCTCCCAGTAGCGACCCGAGAGAACCCTGTCATCAACGACTGCTGTAGGGGTGCTATGCTCTCCCTGGCCACTGGGCTGGCCCACTCTGGAAGTGACCTCTCTCTGTTAGTCCCAGAAATTGAAGATATGTACAGCAGCCCCTACCTGCGCCCCTCGGAATCTCCTATCACTGTTGAGGTCAACTGCAACAATCCAGGTAAGGAATGAGGGGTGGGAGCCTGGCGGGGGGGAACTGGGGGGCAGTGGGTCGTGATGACTTCAGCAGCTTAGCTCCAGATCTGATCACCCCCAGGGGGCCATCTCCATCCTCTGCCGTGCACTCTCAAGGAGATGGGGGTTGAGGTTTTAGGTGATGTTTGGAAGAGTAGAGCCAGGGCAGCATGGAGGCAGGAAGATGTGCAGAGCTCGTGAAGGGACTCTGGAAGCTGGGTGGCGATGGAATCATGGAGGAAGGGTCATGTCTACTCTTCCTTTGCTTTTGGCAGGCACCAGGTATTGCTGGATGAGCACCGGGCTCTACATACCCGGGAGGCAGATTATAGAGGTCTCGCTGCCTGAAGCTGCTGCCTCTGCTGACTTGAAGGTAAGGCATGCCCCATCTCACCACACAACGTGGAACCCAAATGCTCTTGCTTTCGTAGTGGGCATCTTACCTGACCTTCCTACAAAACCAACTGGCAATACAGGGCATGTACTTCTACCCCCTTAGTTGCTTAGGATGAAGCAACTAAGGTGCAGAACAGCTGATTAATTTAAATGTATGGATTTGATACATTTCAGCGCCCAGGGCTCAAACCTAACCAACTTCTGGCTCAAGGTTTGTGCTTTTAACTTATGTCATAGGGTGGGGAATAAGAAAGGTCCCAGATGGCTGGTGCCCTAGCACACAGTCCAATAAATCTCAGTCCACGTTCCATCCCGCATACATTTCACATTGAAGCACGAGGTCCTCCTGACTCCAGCTTCTTCCCGGTGACACCATACACTGTTCCTAGCTTGCCCAGTCCACGTCAGCCCTGTCACTTTCACATACACACGCCCTATTCACAAAATGAAGCTGCCGTCCTGCTCTGTCCCCCTTGTGGGTCATCGTGATGGTTAGCATCTGTTTTGTGCCTGTATCTGTCCTGGAACTTGTTGAGCATAAACCCGGGAGAACAGTCCCAGGATGCCTCTGAGGACAGGGGTGGCTCCACTGGCGCAGGAACAGGGGCCTGGGAGAACGGGTGGAACTGAATCAACCTTCCACTACAGCAGCCGGTCACGTTGTCTCCCACTGGGCCTCCTCTCAGGTCAAAAGGCAGGATCCCCTCTGCCCCTTCCCAAAGCCAGAATCACCACGGGGGAATAGGCAGCCTAGGATTCGGGCTGTTACAGAGACACCAAGGGACTCTGCGTGGGAGTCGCCCACCTCAGAATTAGCATCTGGGTCACACCTGGTGCCCCTACATCGGCGTCTCAGCATGACCCTTTGTGGAGCTGTTTGACCCGCCCTGAGAGTGAATTTACACGATGTGGTTCATACGACCTTGAGGGATGATACAGTTTCACAGGTTTAGCGCACAGGGCTTATAAATGGTGGGATGCCTGGACTTGCCTAGGGTCATGGCCCCGTGACCCTTCCTGTCCCCATGTCCTGGGCGCTCTCCCCTTCGGCTCGTGTATGCCCCAGGGTCACTAGGTGGGGGGGTCTCTCTGCTCCAGGTACAGATTGGCTGCCACACCGATGACCTGACCAGGGCCAGCAAGCTGTTCCGAGGCCCCCTTGTGATTAACCGCTGCTGCCTGGACAAGCCCACAAAGTCGATCACCTGCCTCTGGGGGGGCCTCCTGTACATCATTGTGCCTCAGAGCAGCAAGCTGGGCTCTGTGCCCGTCACGGTTAAGGGGGCTGTGCATGCTCCCTACTACAGGCTAGGTGAGTGGACGCCCTGGCGCGAACCCCGAGGGACAGGGAGAGCTGGGGGTGAGGAGGTCATCTGGGCTGCCTGGTACAGGAGGAGAGAGATTCGGACTGGTGGAGGGAAGGGATGTAAGCTTCCTTATAGTCAGCTTTGAGGCTAAGGGGATAAAGACCAAACTGTATCACATCCCTGGGACCTTTGTAGAAGGATGGAGCAGGTATGTGGCTGTTCATGGCATTGGTGTTCTCCTGCTGGGGTTCAAGTTGAATGTGTTAATGTCAGGGATTTGGGGAAACAAGTTTCAAGCGCTGTGGCCTGTCTTCCAGGGGAGACATCCCAGGAGGAATGGAAGAGGCGTATCCAGGAGAATCCAGGTCCCTGGGGAGAGCTGGCTACAGACAACATCATCTTGACAGTGCCAACCGCAAACCTTCGCACTCTGGAGAACCCTGAGCCACTGCTACGCCTCTGGGACGAGGTGATGCAGGCCGTGGCCCGGCTGGGGGCTGAGCCTTTCCCCCTGCGTCTGCCTCAGAGGATCGTTGCCGACGTGCAGATCTCAGTCGGTGGGTGCCTGGGGCGAACCTCTGTGCGTGCTGCCCCCCCCTTAGCGCCTTCCTTCTTGCAACAGTGATGCAGTGGGCAGCCAGCAGGGTAGAAGTGTTCTTATGGCAAGACATATGAAATGTAATCCTTGCTATTTAAATGGAAAGGGAAAAAATGCGTCAAAAAAAAAAAGACTCGGCTGTGTCCCCCAACAAAACATTGGAAACTACCTAAGTGCCCAACAGTTACGGAATGGTTCAGTAATGTATTGTGTATACCTTCAATGGACATTAAGGAAGACATTTAAAGTGATATTTTGATGGCATAAGGAAATATGATGAGGTTATGTGACACATAAAAAGCAGGCCGTAGAACTATATGTACACAGTATGTTAACATATGTAACAGTTTTAGTCAAGAGATGTTATCAAACAGTGGGAATGGTGCAGGAAATACATGCTGGGTTTTCACAGACTTCCATCAGGGGACTTCAAGGAGTGGATAAAACCGACCGAGGGCCTCTTCCTAGGTCACAGGTGTTGGGAGAAAGCACTGAATAAAGAGATCTTTGCCAGAGGGTCAAGAGGCCTGAAAAATGAAGGGTGTATAGAAATTAAAGAACCAAGGAAATCTCTCTGGACCTTAGTTTTCTTGGCTTATGTAGATGATCACTATAAGGTAGTGTCGACGTGGGCAATTCCATGTCTAAATAATGAGAACCACAAGTTCTTAATTTTGAGAAAAGAGTATAATGATGGGTTCACATGGACAGAGCACTCTCAGAGAAATAGAAAAATTGAATAGTAACATGAACGGCGATCTGTAACCTGCCTCGGCTCCATAGCCAGTCAGAGTGGCGATGAAGCGTTATTACAGAATGAGAGGATAAGGAGGAAGGCCCGGGAGGGTCTGGGTTCTGGAAGTCATGGGGTCGGCGGGGACTGGGTGTCTTGGGAGACACGATAGAGAGAATAATTTTGTTAGATGGGTGGGGAGCGCTCTAACCCTCTTTTCCCCCTCCTGCATTTCCCAGGCTGGATGCACGCAGGCTACCCCATCATGTGTCACCTGGAGTCGGTGCAGGAGCTCATCAGTGAGAAACTCATCAGAACCAAGGGGCTGTGGGGCCCTGTGCACGAGCTGGGCCGCAACCAGCAGCGGCAGGAGTGGGAGTTCCCCCCGCACACCACCGAGGCCACCTGCAACCTGTGGTGTGTCTACGTGCACGAGACAGTCCTGGGCATCCCTCGAGGACGAGCCAATATCGCTCTGTGGCCCCCAGTTCGGGAGAAGAGAGTCAGAATCTACCTGGGCAAGGGTCCCAATGTGAAAAACTGGAACGCGTGGACGGCCCTGGAAACGTACTTACAGGTGCTGGGCCAGCGCGGGGGGTGGTGGGAGCCCCGCAGTGGGGACCCTGAGCAGATGGTAGCGTGGTGCCTGGGGGACCTCCCGCTGACCCGCCTCCCGCACCAGGCAGGGGAGGTGCTGACAGCGCCCAGGTGTGAAGGTGCTAGTTGAGGATGCTTCTCGGGGCATCACTTTGCATGGCCCTAGGGTGGACTTAATTGCCTCAGCCCCACCCTTCACCCCAGGACTCTGAAGAGATTTTTGAGAGTAGACAGAAAGCACTGAGAAAGGTTAAAAATTGGTGCAGGCAAATGTGATACTACAAATATAGTTGCTGTCACTGGCTTTAAACCTAGACATACCTGAGACTGAAGCCAAACTGCGCTGTTTAAGTAGCTCCCTAAAGCCGAACACGCCCCGACTTGTGCATGCGCACGAGCGCGCGCACACACACACACACACACACACACACACACACAAATATGTGGGAAAGGAGCTGTTTTTTCCCTAGGTGGGTAAACCGTCTTCTCATTATGACTTGGCTGTGCCTCAGTTTCCACCTTATAAGCAAGCCAGGTTTCCTCACTGGACTGGACATGGGGGTGGCCTTTGCCTTTTAGTCATCACGCAACGCCCCAGTTCCAGCCCCCCAGTCCTTGGATCAGCTCCCAGCTCACTGTGGAGAGTTTCATCACCTTGGATTCTGGAACTCAGTCTCAGGCCAGCCACACTCTATTCTGGCCCTTCCACCTGCTGGAGTTCTCACTGCGGATCCCCTCCGCCACAAGAATGACGGTGACACTGCTAGGAGACTGCTTTAACCTTGTCATCGGGACAGAAGTTCCTCCTCTGTGAAATCAAGTTGAGGTTGGAACTGCTTCCCTGGTGGCGCAGTGGTTAAGAATCCACGTGCCAATGCAGGGGACACGGGTTCGAGCCCTGGTCCGGGAAGATCCCACATGCTGCGGAGCAACTAAGCCCGTGCGCCACAACTACTGAGCCCGTGCTCTAGAGCCCATGAGCCACAACAAGAGAAGCCACCGCAATGAGAAGCCCTCACACCACAACAAAGAGTAGCCCCCGCTCAACGCAACTAGAGAAAGCCCACATGGAGCAACAGAGACCCAGCGCAGCCAGAAATAAATAAATTAACATGGGCTGTTTCCAACAGCCTCGGGATGGCTGCCTTTTCCTAAAATTATGCCTTACTCTTAATTCTAGCTACCTAGACTCTACATCGTCTTCTGCTTCTACTGGACTCACCTTTTTTCCCAAAGGCCGTTTTTGGTCACCTTGCAAATGGACATAGACCTACAGTTAGTGTGGATTATGTCAGGATAGGGCTGGGAGTTCCCTAATTGTTGGGGTTTAACTTTGCAACTATGAAAAACAGTGGATTTTTTCACTTCAATTTTAAATCCACTTGTAATATCCTATGACTACTTTCATGATCTAGTGAGATAGATGAATAATGATATTGGTAGTAAATCCTGATATTAATCACTGCAGTTTTTACCACAGCTGTCTTGAGTGTCTGCTTTGTGTTGAGCCCTGTGCCAGCTCAGAGGCCCTTCTCATCGTCAGAACATGAGAGAGTAGCACGTGAGGTGGGCAGGTAAAACAGCAGAGGGTCAGTGATAGATATGAAACTGGTGTTTAAGGGGTGAGATGCATTAACTAATTTAGAGTGTTTGCTGGGTCTTTTGTAGATGTCTCATCCTCCTTCTTGCTTGTCGTTCCAGCTCCAGGAGGCCTTTGGGTGGGAGCCATTCATCCGTCTCTTCACTGAGTATAGGAACCAGACCAACTTGCCCACAGACAATGTCGACAAAATGAATCTGTGGGTGAAGATGTTCTCCCACCAAGTGCAGAAGAATCTGGCTCCGTTCTTTGAGGCCTGGGCCTGGCCGATCCAGAAGGAAGTGGCAACCAGCCTGGCCTATCTGCCTGAGTGGAAGGAAAATATTATGAAATTGTACCTCCTCACACAGATGTAAGGAGTGCCCAGCGAGGTGGCAGGTAGAGAGGTTTGGGGAGTTAGGCAGAGATGGGGATTCACTCCTCGACCTCTGTCTCTTAGGTTCTAGCCTTGCCCTCTCAAGCTCACTGCCCCTAGATCTTAGTCATTTCTCTGGGGAGTGGGTTCAGAACACAGAAAAAAGTGGAATCATCATTCCTCAGGAGCAAAGCCTTCTGTTTATCAGCTCATTCCTCTGCTCTCAGCCATCAGGTGCCCTCCTGACCCTGTGCTGGGCCAGTGCTGAGAGCTTTGGCCCCTGCTCCTATGCCAGCCCTTGGTTCACCATCATGGGCCATAGCCCATAGAGGGTGGCTCTCACCCTGAGGACTCCCTGGGCTTTTATTTTTGATCATTTCCCCAAAAACCTGACCATAGAACCCAACTGAAATACTAATTTACCATGATATTCAGGCAGCTCCCTGATGACTCACATATTTCATGTCTTGGGTAGTTTTCCAAAAGCTGTCTGGTGTATTACGAAGAGCCCATAACTAGAGTTAGCTCTTGGGAAAGTCGTTTTCTCTCTGAACTCCCATTTCGTTGTGTGTAAGGTGAGGGTAAAGATCCCTGCCTCACAGGGTTGTGGCTGAAGACTCAGACCGGTGATTCTGAGGAGGAGTGTGGATACCGGGCATGCTCTCCAAGGGGTGGTTTTATTTCATGCTGGTCCACAGAGTAGTGAGTTTCCTACTCCCCATTCTCTTCCCACAGCCCAGGGGTTAAGGTCATCATCTCTCACAGTTGACTTACCACATCCAAGTCCTGGTTCTTTCACCAGTTATATGACTCTGGGCAAGCTCCTGAACTTCTCTGTGACTCAATTTCCTCATCTATAAAATGGGATCTATTTCATAGGACTATTGTGAGGATTAAATTTTAGTACCTCTAAAAGTGACAGTACCTGGCATTTAGTAGGTACTGAGAAATTGTCAGCTGCCGCTGTTATTGTCAAATTAACTCAATATCATTTTAGATCAGGACTGCACTTTCAGATGGCATTTACAGATGCAGTGAATTAATCCTATCCCATCCTACACTTTTATACACTGACTCTGAAGGGATTCTGGTATATTGCCCTATGATCTAAAGGAAGGTCTGTATATTTATAGTGGGGTTTTAAAAGCTGCTTGGGGTTTGGTCTCCTTCTTCAATTCCATCTTTCAGGTAAAATCCCTTCTTTGATTAAGAGTGGAAGTCGCTTGAAAAACCAGAACAATTCCATGAGGATGTTCATCCTTAGCAAACAAGGAGCATCCGGCTGAGTGATGGTGTTTATATTTCCGTAGTGACACAGATTCCTGTCGCTGTTCGGCAGACAAAGTCCGTGCACAAATAGAATCGTTACACTGGAACAAGATAACTGGATGCAACTGACCCAAACTTCATTTAATTACAGTACATTCAGAGATTTTTTAAACTTTTCTTCCAATCTTATTCAGAACCTCCCAATTCTTCGTAGTTTCAGCTAGAGTTGGGGCTCCAGGATTAATGCTGGGTACATCCAGCCAGTTTTCCTTTAGCTCACTTCTTTTGATTTAGTTGCTTTAATGCACTGTTTTATTTGCTTAATTGGGAATTGGGTGGATGCATAGACAATAAGAGTTGACCTAGACAATATTTTTCTTTCGATTCTTTTATTGTGTCATTTCTTAATACTAGAATTATTTTCCCTTATTTCATGAATATCTATCATCCAAGTACTTTAAACATAGATGTTAAATATTCATTCAGCATTGAAAATAATTGCTATCAATTAGTGGGTTGTTGAGTATGTGCCAAGTATATGGATTGTTTCATTTAATCTTCACAGTAACCTTATGGAATGGAAACTTACAGCTCCCATTTTTTCAAATGAGTGAACTGAATTTTATGGAGATTGAGTAAATTGCCTAAGCCTTTATTGCTAATAAGTGATAGATCTGGGATTTGAACCCAGGCATTCTGAATACAAATGAGTGTTTGTTAGTAACTACAGTGCTTTGAACAAGCAAATAAATGAGTAAATGAAGAAATGAACCAGCAAATAGAAGGACCTTTATGTCCCTCCTTGCCAGCACTTTGGCTGTTTTTACTTAGCCCTCATCTAATTTTATCAGAACAGAAAGTCCTTTTGTTTACCCCAAATGCCAGTTCAAAGGAAGACTTTGAGGTAGGCTCCTGAAGTGCTTCCCAATGGACAGTGCTGGGATGATCCCTTTAGTATCGTCCCAGTCATCTGGGTTCCGGGATCTTTGGGTTTCAGTCCTTATCTCCAGGGCACCATGAAAGCATTCTACTAGCTTATTGGATTTTGAATGATGGGCTATTTTGGTAAAGTGTCTGACTCCCAAAAGTCTCAGACACTGCATGTTTTCAGAAAGGAAATTAGATCCTCAGTCATTTAGAACAATTTTTATATCCATTCTTGCCCTCCTTAGTCCATTTTCAGCAGTACAGCCCCGGGGACCTTTTAAAAATATCGAGTTATCCATGTCACTCCCCTGTCTAAAAGCTTCCAATGGGACTTTGAATTTAAGATGATGAACTGAACATGTAAGTTTACTTCCCTCCCTCCCCAGGCCCCACTGAAACCGAAGTCAAGAAACGTAAAAGAGAATTGACACATCTCAGCAAAGAAAACTGAAGGAATTTGGTTATAAGTGAAGAAGATCTCAACACATTTCTGGAAGAGAGAAAGTGGAAGAAGTGATAATGAATGAGTGCAGCTCCTTTCAGACGGAATATAAGCTGATCTGAACACGTAACCCCAAAGAGATTTGGGCACCTGAAAAGTCTGTCTACTAAAGAATTATGTCAGTTGTGAAATTGAACCCCATCTCATTCTACCCCAACCTTTGCACAGAATACAGGCAACCTACCACTGGTTTCTGTTAAGTCTGTTGTTATTGTTGTTGTTTGTGTAAAGGAATCGAATAAACTGCTTGAGGAGAGGCAGGAGTTGGTGCTCCAAAATAAATTTCTCTCTTTTGTGGAAATAAGTGAGCCCCTAGCCTATTAGCTAATTCTCTACATATGGCTAAGATCCCTACTCAAGTAACCAAGTGCTTTCAGTCACAGAAAGGCTTACTGCAGAAGCAAACAGACCACACAATGGCAGAGGGAAGCCACAACTCCTATAAAAACAGTTATACTGATTCTTCAATGCAAATGATCAGCTAGGAATTCCCAGACATTGAGCCTTAGGGGTAGGGGTTGGGGGAGGGACCAGGGGAGCAGCATGTGAGAAAAATAACCAATCAGAACCACGAGATTTGAAAAATATAACAAACTCTAGGGGAAACAGTTAACATGGAATAAATATCTTCGGAGACATATGAGGTGCATTTGTAAGATAAAAACAGGATGCTACAAAGAAAGGGGAAACCCTGAAAATAAGAGGAGCCCTTAAATTGAAATAAGACTGCCAAAAATATTTAGTAGACAGGCTGTAAAATAAGGTTGAGGGAATCTCCCTAGATATAGAGCAAAAAAAAAAAAAAGAAAATATAAAGAGGGGAAAGAGACATAGACATTATCTAACTGTTAGGAGTTTCTGAAAGAGAGAACACAGAAAATATTGTGAAGAAAAAAAGAACAGAAATAAGTCTCCAGATTGAGAGGGACCCTATACAACCTACATCTAGACATAATCTTGTGAAATTTTGGAATATTAAGGATAGAGCGAAGATATTGAAAGTGCCAAGAGAAAAAAATAAAATTAGGTCATCATAATTAGCTCAACTAAAAAGGGATGAGAAATAGACTGGGAGTGGATTTTTCATCATCAACACAATGCTAGAAGCCAATAGAAGAGTGTCTTCATACATGGAAAATCTTTGTACCCAGAATTCCATAGCAAGCCAAACTGTCAAGAGTCAAGTCGAAAGAAATTTTCTGACATGCAAGTTTTCAGAAAGTCTACCCTCTTAGCACCTGGAAAGGAAGTTCTCTCTCACCTACTGAGGAAGTTCTCCAGCAAAATGAGAATGAAAATCGGGAAAGAGAAAGAAATGGAATCCAGAAAACAGTGGACCTCACCCAGGATGGCTGACTCCAGAGTGACCATTATGCAATAGGATAGCTCACTCCAGAGTGACAGTTATCCAACAGGAAGGCTCACTCTAGAGTGACAGTTATCCAGCAGAATGGCTCACTCCAGAGTGATGTTATCCAATAGGATGGCTCACTCTAGGGTGACAGTTATCCAAGAGCCCCATTTCAGATGAGAGTACACAGTCTCAGGCTCTCTGGGGAGCATATGCATTCTGTGCCGTAGATATTATCCTTGAGAAGCTGGAATGTTTGAGAATATGGAGGAGATACATTCTTTAGTAAACAAAAAAGAAAACAAAAATGTCAAATTCAGGTTCAATTATGAGACAATAATAAAAAAATACTCATGGAATGTAAGAAGAGACTCGTTTTGACATTGGCAGTAGGTACGTTTCATTTCAAGTGACACAGGAATCATGACATTGGATATGTTTAGAAGAAAATATCCTAGCTTCTACTTAGCTCCCAGTAAACAGTATTTACAAAGCCAAAATAATGTAGATACTATTTATTGGTATTCAGTGTTCTGATCAGCCTACAGATAAAACATGAAAGGCTTAATCTTTTATTCAGAAATGAAATGGAAAGTAAGTAATCCTGAAAAGGAAAAAGAAAGCAGAAAGAGGTTGAGAATTAGTTGGGGGAAGAGAGGTGGAAGGAAGAGTAGAATTACTTACCTATTCAAAATGGGGATGAAAAGATAAAGTCTACAGTTAATGGAACAAGGACTAAAGGATTGTTACTGTTCAAAACTATAAACCAATAGAAGTATTAAAAATGACATCTGTCAAAAATTTGGAAAAGGATAGGCAAATGAAAGGTGGGAATAGTGTAAGTTAAATCCTTATCTTTTGTAATGGGGGATTATTAAAGATTGTCTAAAGTTAAGTCAAAAAATTATTGTTCAAACATATTATTTAATGTTAGGAAGTTAACAGAATATCTAAAAATAGAAATTGTTAAATGCATTGCCTCTAGGGTATGGGACTAAGGTTAAAAGGGTGGGGTGGGAAACTGTGTTTTTCATTTTAAGTCCTTCTGTACTATTTAATTTTTTACCTTGTGCATGTATTACTTTGAAAAATTTTTAATAAACTTAAATAAAAACCCTTCAATGGCTTCATATAGACTAAGATACAGTCCAATCAAAACACATAAAATGGCCCTCAAGTATTTGGATCCACCCAGTGTGTCCAAGGCTCATCACATCTCCCCATTACTCTCTAGTTCTAACCACACTAAATACCCTCCAGCTATTCAGACACACTTCCCCTTCTCTTGTTTCTACAGGTGTTCCACAGAAAACAAATCCTGTCCTGATCTCACCATGTGTCTGCTGATTAAGCTTACTGTCTAGCAGGTTTTCAGTATCTGTTGAGTGAATGAATGTGCAACAGGAAAATGAAAATCACCAACTAGTGTTCTTTCCCAAGAAGGCACATGATGTTTGTCTCTATTCCAGGAGCATTTCAAGACCGTGATGTAAGCTTTCCTGAACTATTCATTTGACAGTTTTGATAAGTTTTAGCCATATACAAGACCAGGTGATGTCAGAGGATCTCTATCCATCTGTTAAGTCTCTTTGGTATGTTCTTTGCCAAATTGCCTCAATATCATAATCGATTTTCAGCTATTTTTTCCCTGTAGTTGGGAGAAACAGCCAGCTATCTAGTGGACATCAGGCTCCCAAGTTTCATGTGTCCTGCTATGCCTAGTTTCTTGGTGGCTCTTCCTTCTTCATTAATTTACTCTCTTCTATTGTCTACCTTCCAAGGCCAACTGGAGCTCTCTAATGAGTATTGACCTTACTGCCAATCTTCAACAACTGCATTTATTGGAAATCTTTCCTATCTCCTCTTAAGATCACTTTCTGATTTACCTAGTCCCTAAACCAATGTCCCAACCCAGTGTCACAACCTCATCTAATATATGTACTAAACAGGCCAGTAAGTAAACAAATACTGCCCTAGATATTGACTATTCTTGCTGACAAAAGTAACACACCCTTCTTTCAAGACTAATTCACACCTATGTTCTTTACTCCTTCAAAGATTTTGGACCCCTACTTGGCTTCCATTTTGAAACAGATTTCTTTCATTGACCCACATAATTGGAGTCAGTCTTCCAAGTGTGGTAGAGAAGGGGTGGAGGTTATCCTTAACTTTTTAGACATCTAGCTACAGATACACAAAAACAATTCCACATCTAATTCAAGAGTTACAGAAATGTTACTTATTTGGATTCTTGTGATTTAAATTCTATAAAGAGAAGCGTTTCTTTGATAGGAAAGTTTGAGCAGTTTATTTCCAATGTTCTAGTGTCATGCATGTTAGGTGGTTGGCTTCATAGGTGCTCATTATATTAGAAATAAATAAAATAAATGAATAAGTTAAAAACAAGGTATGCATTGACCAGTGATGACAGTGTCAGGAGCCAAGGATTATGTTAATACAAATATGTGCACCTGAGGGCCATCAGAAAGTTAATCCTGTTCATCTGCACTATATAGGAACTCATATAATTGGTTAAGAAATATGTACGTGGAGGTACTAAAAATTTCTTTGCATGAACTACCTAAATTTGGACATAATAGGCACTTTCACAGATTGCCAAAATTATTTAGTATAATTTGAGAACTGAGATAGTGCTGAAAGGGTAGGAGGGAGGGCAAAATGATCAAATGTGCAGTATAAAAACAAGTCAAGTGGTTGCGAAGAGGCCCCAGAGACAATAGAAGACCCCTCTCCGCTTCTCAACAATATAGCAGGCTCTACCTATGCCTAGTCCTCTCATCTGTGAAGTGTCTGTGATTTAAACAGGAGCCAAGAACCTGAAACAATAGAGACAGGAGAGGAAACTCCAACTTTTTTTTTTAATAGTTTCTCCCTTTCTTGCTATCTGTGTAGCCTTGGAACTAAACTGTTATGAAGCAAACAATAACAAGCCTTAGTTAAGGCTTTTGACATTTAATCACAGGACGATTGGCACTATAAGCTTATTTATTGATGACAAACTTAATCAAAACTTAGAGCAGACTTACATCTCAGGTCCTCACAGGGAAACTCTGAGATAAACTATAAAAGGGCAAAGAGCTAACTCATATCAGTAGTGTTTGAGTGACCTTTGGATAAAACCTAGTGGATCTCTGGTACTGGATAAAGAAGGGCCTTTGATGGGGTGGGGAGGAGAGAATATCTTCAGGTATAGCAGGTGATGGTGTTAATGCCCTCCAGCCAAAGACCATCAGGAGCACACCTGTAGTTGAACAAGTTGGATGTATTACTTATTGCAGCTGGGGAAATGCACACCATAGGGAACTGTGCGAGTCTCAGTAAAAGAGTGTTAGAAAGAACCTGTTACAGGATTTGGGCTTGGGTAGGTAGTTTAAGGGAGGGTCTAAGGAAGCAAGGCTTTGTTCTGGATTGGACGCTCTCAAGAAGCAGTGGCACGTCTATGACTGACTTTCTCAATAAATCTCATCTCTTAAGGAGGGCTGACTAAAGTGAGCTTAAAGCTGGAATTGGCTTTTTTTAAAAAACCAGCAGTTACTCACTTTAGACAAGAGAGAGATGTGTCTGGTATTTTGTGGTTGCCCGGAGATCTTGTTTCCATCTAACTTTATTTATGATAGTCTCAGAGTGACCTTGTCTGACGTCAGTGTTCTGTGAAATTGTTTATGTCCGACAGGGCAAACATGGCCATGTTCTAGCTGTGAGTGTCAGACAACTTCCTGGGTGTCAGGGGCTGCTTTTTTTTTTTCTTTCCTAATGCAAAAGAATAGAGAAAGAGCCTTTATTTCTCTTACAGAAAATTCAAAACTGTACTTCTCTTGACTGAGCATAAGGGATAAGTTAGAAAAAAATTAGTATCACAATAATATCACAAGAGATATCCTGGGAAAGGATGGTTCCCTAATGATCCCCTAGACTTGGTGTTAGTCTTGGTTATAAACCAAAATGAAGTTGGGACCATGCTCAATACTCAAGGGGCACTCACTTATTGTCTGAAACATGCCCACTCCTTAAATGTAGATTCTGGGCCATCCCTAGGAGGAATAGAAAGCAGTCATGAGAGTAGCAGTTTGCTTTTACCTAGGAGGGATAACAATATACCTTTACAGTTCATGTAAATTCATTTGCTAACTGCTATAATTGGGGCACACAGAAGGAAATGAAAGTTAAAACAGAAACTGGAAGATGCTTTTCCATTAGATAGATAAAGCTTGGATGAAAGTGTAGCAGAAACCATTTCCCCAGTGCTCAAACTTCCCTTGCTAAACTTACAATCTCTGTTGGGATAGGAGATTAAGGTAGTAAAGGTCCATGGCCTCACCCAGATTTTCAATATTTTTTTAGCACTAAACTAGATGAAGCCACTAGAGAAACACTTCTCCAAGTTAAATTAAAAACCTTCTTGTTTTATCTGCCCTCTTTTAAGAAACATTCATAACATGTTTCTTAAACATTCATAAAACCAGTATAAAATTTTGGTTTCTGAAAGATGCATTTCCCACATTTGGGCATCCTCTTCTAGTCTAGCCATCAAGTCACCTAAAAATTCATTAAATAAACATGTATTGAACACCGACTGCAATGCTACTTACTGTTACAGGGTCTGGAAATACAAGGTAAACATAATAAAGCTCCTGCCTATGTTCCAGTTAGAACATAAAAATGAACAAATAAGCATATATCAGGTATGATAAGTCCTGTGAAGTATTATAAAACTAAGGATGGGGAAGAGAGTGTTCTGGGATAGAGGAGCAGACAACGGGTAGTGGGGTCCAGGAAAGCCTCTCTGATAAGGCGACATTTGAGCAAATTCTTAAAGGAAATGATGGAGCAAACCTTGTAGATAATTCATGGCAAAGAGAGGTAAAATTATATTTGGCATATTGAGAGCAGCAAGACAGACATGAGTTTCATCCCTAGAATAGTCAATAGCTACTTTCTCAGATGTAAGCCTTGACCACAGATTTCTGACCTTAACATTATATTAGGGGCCATTAACCTAATGGACACTTGTAACTTTTGAATGTCTGTCCTCAAACTTCAAAGTCAAGCCACATTTCACAATAAATTTTGCAGCTGCTCCCCTGTGAAATTTCTCTGACTAAAAAGAAAGAGGGTCTCATCTCAGTAGTTGTTATGGCCTCTACCAAAGGGATTGAATGGAGACATGACTCTATACTTTTCTATACTAATTTCTGGGCCCCTGTCAATGACCCAATGGATCCAGTAAGTAGAATTTGGAACCAAATTCATACGGAGAAAATTGATCTGGAAACAACTGACAAAATTTGCATAGCAATGAAAGTTTTAGTCTTACATATTGATGCCCATCACGACAAATGTGTAGAGAGTAGTGGGAACCTTAGACTCAGTTATTCCTGGCTTCTCATTCTATATCCACCCTTCCCCCTTTCCCCCACCTGCCCAAGCTGAATGATGTCCATTCGACCTCAGTTCAAATTAAAAGACACTTTGGATCACAAGTCTCAATATATAACGGAAAGACTTAAAAAGGAAGGCCTTCATGTCACAGGAACTTCAGAATAAATTTTGAAATAACATTTGCAGGAAAAAAAATAATGTTACATTTGCAGGAAAAAAAAATTATGTTGCTGGTCTTTATAAGACTAGGAACTTTGACACACTCTTCCTCTGTAGGAATTTTGTTATGGAGATATGTGACCTTCCATGATTCCCAGTCCCCATACAACAGCCCCTCTGGCATCTTGATATTTGCAACCCTTGTGGGATTGTGTGTGAAGATGTATAAACCACACTGGTGTAGGTGCAATTATAGGAACTTGGATCTGTTGTGTGCCTACCCATTGGGTCTGATATTTCAGAGCTGGAGGAAGAACATCCACTCAGCCTTGGGCTAAGTCAGCTCCACTGGTTCCCAGATGGCTGAAATCTTTGGTACGAAACCAAAGTTTACGTCTGACCTGGAAATGGGAGGAGTTTAAAAATGTAAGAAGCCCCCTCCCTCGTTCATCAATGGAGGGAGAGAGTTTCAGCCTGGAAATCTCTGGAGTGGCAGTGATTTTTTCCAAGACATCGTCTGTGGTTGGAATATTACTGGCTCCTACCATATGTATTCCATACACTTATAACCCAAAAAAGAAAATATCACCCCACATTAATTTCACAAATACACCAAAGGAGAATATGAAAACTTTTATAACTCTGAATTAGGGCTGGCCACCTGTCGAGATGGCCAGCAAACTCCAGCTTATTGCTTTAAATAAATATGCAGGCAGGAACTTGACCCTGGAAATAGACCATGCTATAATTTGAACAAAGGTTATCATACATGTACTACAGAATGAAAAATGTGGATGAGTCTTCCCTAAATACTCTCAAGTTGATGACTTTGCTCTTTACTCCCACTACAACACAATTTTAATGAATACACTTGAGCATTTTAATGTTAGGAGATATAATTATAACGGTACTTATATTAGCCTGGGTCCTCCAAGAGGCAGAAGCCAGATGAGGTCAGGTGTACAAGAGGTTTATTAAGGGAAACACTTGTGAGAGAAAATGGAGAGAGATCCAGAGGGGGCTGGAAGAGCCATCAGACTGCGATGTAGTTTTAACCTTTGTGAAGGAGAGAGTGAAAGAGGGAATGGCTTGCGTTGTAGGTCTCAGAAGGTTTTGTCAAGGCCTCTGGAGAGTCCGTGAGCCAAAATCCCCCACCAAAAAAGTCCCATGTCTCCTTAGTGCCCCCACCATACTTAATCACTGGCCAGCAGAAGCTCCTGGGCCGCGTGGCTTTGGCGCCAAGGATTCTAGAGCACAGCAGCTGGGTCCGTCTGTCAGCTGCATACCCACTCCCTGCAGTTGGAGATCTGAGCCGAGCATTTTCATAGCCACAAAAACACTCCTTCTTAAAACAGCTGTAGACACCTGTTCTGGATCATCTTAGTGACTTAGGTAACCTCGCCAGTGACTCATACCAGTACAGGCACATAGGTGGATTCATCCATCTCTATTCCTAAATTAGAGTGTGGCTAATCCTTTCCAGATTCTTGAGGCCCCTTAGGGAAAGACTATATGGGACCACATTAAGTTCAACTCATAACTAAAAATAATTGAAGAAGGAGGCCAGTGACTATTAATGCTAGCCCACAGTTGGAAAGCATGTGTATAAAGTAACCCCTGCATTTGGCTTAGTGAAAAACTGGAATTACTGCAGAGATTTTCCTCTATTTGACAAAAATGGACTGATGTACCACTAGTAACAATGAAAATTCTGATTTGTGTAAGCTTACTGCATACGCTAAACAATTATTACATTATTTATGACCCAAAAAGAGCCCGTCGTTGCAGTACAAAGGGTATGGATTAGCATGCTTGGCTCGTATCTACCCTTGGAACTGGAAATGGCTTCATTTCCCCCTGAATCTCGTAGGGGAGAGGTAGATTATCTGAACAAAATTCGGATTTGGTTAGAAAGCACAAGAGAGGTGAGGTAGAAAATAGATGTTGAGGAGGTAACCTCAGTGTTTCCTACATGGCATTTCTTAAAAACCTTTCTACAAACTGGAGACTACAATCCAAGCTCCTTAGTATACCAGCCAAAGTCCCTTAAAATCTGGCCCAAATGCCTCGTAGAACTAGCACTATATATACAAGTCTTGTTAACAAGCTTCACTCACAATGAACATTTTCTCTTTCTCAAACCAAGCTTTTCACACTCACATCTTCATGCTGCAGACTATGACATAGCCTCACTTTGTAATGTCTGCCACTCTCATCTGCCCACAAAGATCATACATATTTCTCCAAAGCTAGGTTTTAGTGTTACCTCTGTAAGTTCTTCTCTGATATCTTGATTAGAAATAATTGCTTCTTCCTTTCTGTTCCCTTGCACTTAATTTGCAGCCAATTCAGCACCTACATAAATCCATCTGATACTATAGTTGTTTCGTGTCTCCTCTCTTCTCTCGACTTACTGACCACAGTATCACCGTCATCTCCCAGAGTGCCTCACAGAATATGTGCCCCGTGAGAATATGCTGACTTTCATGGACTAGTTTCTGTGTTCTCCTGGGTAGGAGGAAAGGCCTGGGGGTCCACACCTTCACATGAGCAATGATCCTTTGTCACATCCATGCTGGTCACCATCTTTCATTTCCCAGTTTTTTTAAATGGACCCTTATGCTGTGCCCTATGTTGCTTTGTTTCCATTCTTTAGCCAACCCTTGCTGCCAAATGGCAGGTACGTTAGTGATGGTGGGTCTGCTTCTTCTCTCTGACCCTGGAAAAATCACCTTTGTTTGAAATCCCTTCTTCTATTAGATCAACACTGAAATAGTCTCAGGAGTTCTTTTAGAACAATATGGTAAAGTAAATATGGTATTTTACCATAAAGACTGAGATTGATGTACGTAGAAACCGGTTAAAACCTAAGAGCACAAACTCACAAAAGAGATCTTGAGCTCAGCACTGACATGGAACTTGCTTGACCCTCCCTCAGTGTTCATTTCCCACTTTGCTTCTCAAAGGTCAGTTGTTTGCTGGTATGAGACCAAGAACTCAACTAACTTCACCTCACATTGGGTTTCCATCCTGAAGTATTCGGAAATTCTGAGCTGTTTTATCCAAACTGTCTTCCTTGTATAGGTTTCGCCATGCTCCTTCTTTCTGAAACATGACTGCATTTGGTTCTCTGCCAATCAGGTTTGCACTAATCCTCCAAAGACTTAGATATTTACAGGTTTGCACTAATCCTCCAAAGACTTAGTTATTTACTCACCAATTCAATAGACATTTCTTGAACATTCACTATATACTTATTTATTCAACCTACATTTATATATTTATTAAGATACTACATTCCAGAAATGAACCAAAATCAATGGTGGGCAAATAGGGGACAGACTCTACACTCATACCATGAGAGCCTATGTGAGAGAACAACATTAATCAGATGAATATACAAATAAATGTAAAATTACAACCTGGGTAAGAACAGAGGAGCAGAGGTATTTGGTGTAGGTTTATCAGAAGGAGGATTTAGTATAGTCTGGAGGTTAGGACAGTCTTTCCTAAGGAAGTGATGACTGAGCTAAGATATGAAAAAAGAGTCATTTTCTAGGAGAAGGAAATTGCACTTTGGTAGGCAGGAGTTTTGCACATCGAGCAACCTTAAAGAAAACCCCTGGAGGGGAGTTTGGCCAAGACGGTGGAGCAGGAAGACTCTGAGCTCACCTCCTCTCACGGCCGCACCAAAATTACACTATTTACAAGGATAGTAGAGCAAGGATTGATGAGAAAAACCAGAATCTACCAGAAAAGATCTTCTACAACTAAAGATATAAAGAAGGAACCACAACAAAAGGGGTAGGAGGGACAGACTCACGGTACAATCAAGACCCATACTCCCATGTAGGTGATCCACAAACAGGAGAATAATGAAAATTGCAGAGGTTCTCCCCAAGGAGCGAGGGGTCTGGGCCTCACACTGGGACTCCCCAGCCTTGGGGGTTCTGCACTGGGAAGACAAGCCCCAGAATGTTTGGCTTTGAAGGCTAGCAGGGCTTACTTTCGCAAGAGTCAAAGGGCTGTAAGAAGTAGAGACTTCACTCTTAAAGGGCACACACAAAATCTTACACACTCTGGGCCCCAAGGCAAAAGCAGTAATATGAAAGGAGCCAGGGTCAGACCTGCTTACTGATCTTGGAGAGCCTCCAAAAGAGGCAGGAGGCAACTGGGACTCATTCTGGGGACACAGATGCTGGCAGCAGCCATTTTGGGGTGCTCATCCCACCATGAAGCACTGGGGTTGGCAAGTGCGATTTGGGGACCTGTCCCCTAGCTTATTAGAACTGGGACCTGACCCCACCGACCAGCCAGCCAGGCCCAGTCCTGAGACACCCCAGACCAAGTAGCTAGCTGGGTAGAAACACAGCCCCAGCAGACAGCAGGCCAGCTACCATAGGACCCCTTGAACTCCCGGTCACCCCAGGACACGCCACTGCCCACAGAGGGGCCAGAACCCAGCCCCACCTGCCAGTAGGCCAGCACTAGCCCTGGTACCACCAAGGCCCTGCAGCCCCACACAACGGAGTATTACTCAGCCATAGAAAAGAATAAAATCTTGTCACTTTTGACAACTTGGATGGACCTAGAGGGTATTATGCTAACTGAAATAAATCAGACAAGAAAGACAAATACTGTATGATTTCACTTACATGTGGAATCTAAAAAACAAAACAAATGAACAAACAAAACTAAACAGAAACAGAGTCATAGACACGGAGAACGAACAGGCGGTTGTCAGAGGGGGGTGGGGGTGCAGAAGAGGTGAGGGAGATTAAAAGGTACAAACTTTTAGTTACAAACTAAATCAGTCACAGGTATGAAACGTACAGTGTGAGGAATATAGTCAATAATTAGGTAATATCTTTGTACAGTGGTAGAAAACAACTAGACTCATCAAGGGGATCATTTTTAAACGTATAGAAATATCAACTCACTATGTTATGTAACAGGAAACTAATACAGTGTTGTAGCTCAATGATACTTCAAAAACAAACTAACTCCTAGAAAAAGAGATTATATTTGTGGTTACCAGAGGCTGGGTGTGGGAGGAGGGCGAACTGGAGGAAGGCAGTCAAAAGGTACAAACTTCCAGTTATAAGACAAATAAGTTCTAGAGATGTAAGGTACAACATGATAAAGATAATTTACATGCTGTACCTGATATACAAAAGCTGTTCAGAGAGTAAATCCTAACTCTTCTCATCACAAAGAAAAAAAATTTTTTTCTATTTCTTTAACCTTGCATCTATATGAGACGATGGATGTTCACTAAACTTACTGTGGTCATCATTTCCTTATGTATGTCAGTCAGATCACTATGCTGTACACCCTAAACTTATATAGTGCTGTATGTCAATTATATCTCAATAAAAGAAAAACAAAAAAGAAAAAGAAAACTTATATTTAAAAAAAGAAGGACTTCCCTGGTAGCTCAGTGGTTAAGAATCCGCCCGCCAATGCAGGGGACACGGGTTCGAGCCCTGGTCCAGGAAGATCCCACATGCCACGGAGCAACTAAGCCCGTGAGCCACAACTACTGCGCCTATGCTGTAGACCCTGAGAGCCGCAACTACTGAGCCCGCGTGCCTAGAGCCCATGCTCCACAACAAGAGAAGCCACCGCAATGAGAAGCCCGCGCACCGCAATGAAGAGTAGCCCCTGCTCGTCACAACTAGAGAAAGCCCGCACACAGCAACAAAGACCCACAGCCAAAAATAAATAAATAAAATAAATAAATTTATTTAAAAAAAAAAAGAACTACAGTAGATGAAAAGGAAAAGTATTCTCCATTCCCATACACCCTGGAATCACTTATCAGAGGTAACCATGGTTATCAAGTTCTTCACACACACACACACACAGAAGCTGTGTGTCTATATAAAATCTTTTTCTATATTAAAGAAGATAATATTACACACAGAGGTAACCATGGTTATCAAGTTCTTCACACACACACACACACACACACACAGAAGCTGTGTATCTATATAAAATCTTTTTCTATATTAAACAAGATAATATTACACACACTAATCAACACATTTTAAACATTAAACTTTTAAACATTTCCATACTAGTACCTGCAGAGTTACTTCATTCCTTTTAACAGTTGGAAAGTGTTCCACTGTATGATGTAGCTTAATTTAACCACTAACTTACTGTTAGAATTTACTGATTAGGTAATTTTGAGTTGTCTTTGGCTTAAAGAACAGAAATTTACTTTCTCATGTTCTGGAGACTGGAAGTTCAAAATCAAGGTGCCAGCAGGGGTCAGTTTCCCTGAGGCCTCTCTCGGTGGCTTAGGGATGTCTCCTTCTCACTGTGTCCTCATATGGTTTGCCCTCTCTGTGAGGGCATCCCTAGTGTCTCTTCCTCTTCTCACGGGGACACCAGTCATATTAGATTAGGGCCCTGCCTCACTAGCCTCATTTTAACTCAATCACAATTCAGCCCATAACAAAAAGCATTTCATAACATATTAAAATAAGTATCAGCACTTCATTCCTGGTTGTGCCCACTCTCAAAGAAAAAAAAAAAAAAACTGCTTTAAAATCCTGAAAGTATATTTTCGTAAAGATCCAGAGAGAAATAGAGTAATAATTAGCATTATGTTAGTTTAACACCAAAGAGTGAAAATGAAGAGTCGGTCAGCACTACCCAGTGTACACTTAAGGCAAGGAGGCAGGGGTGGAGCCTGGACTTGGGAAGGAAATGAAGTGGAAGAAGCAGAAGCTGGATTGCGAGGTTTGAACTTCATTCTTGGCAAAGGGGAGGGTGAGCTGCAGGGAAGAAATGACATGTTCTATACAGAGAGGCAAGAAACGGAGTTTACCAAAGTATATTTTTATCCAGGAAGAAGTCAAAAAAGAGATTTAAAAAATGAAAATACATAAAAGGGAACTCGACAGGAAGATCCTGGATGAGGTGTTACCTATTTTACAAAGAGAATCGGCTCGAGATCTGGTGAAGGCAATGGCCTTGATAAGCCCCAAGACAGAAGAGAATATGAGTGAAGTGTCCACAACATGTTAAAATTCAGTGAGGATGTGAGATTAACTGCTACTTTTAAATAATGCTTATAAAGAGACAGTCATGAACCTTTAAGAAAAATAGATACATCCGGTAACTTTATGAACAGTGCGATGATTTACATGTATAACCAGTGTTAGCCCCAAACGGGGGTGGGGGGATTATAAAATAGGGATCTAAAGCCCCCTTCTCCATAATCACCTTCAAGTACGCACGCGTGTCCCCACCCCTACCTGTCACTCTCTCCCCCTAACAAAACAAAAACTCCATAAAAGTTAAAACAGCGCATCTGCTGCACAAAGCTGTGCAAAATCAGATTCGCGGCAAATTTAGAACTCTTTAACCTTGATTTTGACCTTCCCACCAGTTTTAGGTAGAAATCCAAGCAGCAGCCACTCTATAGCTTTAGCTGGAATGGACGTGTCTGGTGCTGTAACGGGCACATTTCCTCCCCAGCAAGCACATCACTGGGCGGCATTTCTGCCTACACTCTCAGACTCAGTTCTCTTGGTGGAGCTCCGTGGACCGCCGAGAATCCCGCCCGGCACGGGGTGCAAGGCCGGGCGCTGACCACCAGAGGGCAGCCCCTCAACTCAGGAGCCGCCCTGAGGCGGCGACACGGCAGCCTCGGTTCTCCGGCGCCGCACCCCAGGACCAGAGGGGAGGGTGCCCGGTTCCACGCGGGGCCAAAGCAGAGCCTCGGCCGGGGGTTACGTTGTGTTGGGGGATTCTTCGCCCCGAGTCTGACTTATTGGAGACTTGGCGTGTGCTTTCCTCACCAACTGTGACAGCAACTTTGCGGAGCTCCCTCTCGCTCCGAAACGACCCTCGGAGAATCCTGGGGAGCCGGTTTCGGCCAGGACACCCGCCGGCCAAGCGGCCCCGCCCCCCGGGGGGGCGGGCTGCGCACCCCGCAGGAGCCCGGCCCCGCCCCAGGTGCGGCGGGCGGGGAGGAGCCTCCCGGGCACCGCCCCCTCGCCCTGCCCCGCCCTGCCCCGCCCCGCCCCGCCCCGCCCCGCCCCGCCCCGCCTGCCGCGCCGGGACCGCCCGCCGAGCCTCGGCTCCGGCCTCCTCGCTCCGGTCTGCACCGCGCACCCCGGCCGCCCCAGCGTGAGTTCGCCGATCCGAGCGCGTCCGTAGGGTGGGCCGGGGGCCGAGCACCTGGGGGGGACACGGGTGCGCCCCAAGGTGCCAGTTGCAGACCCGAGAAGGTTCCCAGCAATCGGGGTGTCTCTGTCTTCTTAGGTTCACGTTCTTGTTTCGTTTCGCCCTTCTTTCCCTATTTGCTGTTTGTCTCAAAACACTTTTCTCTCGCCTCTTTGAATTTGTGAGTCAAGAATTTGACAAAAGATGTGTGATTGTGTGTGGGTGTGATTCGGGGTGCGTGCACGTAGTTATGGAGAGTTGTGGTCCAAGTTCTGAGAACATATTTATTACTCATCTCCTGGGTTTTTTGGTGCTTTTCCTGTAAAACTAGGGAGGCCCAGATTCGTGAAAGACCTCCCTTGTCTTGTCAGAGGTGGTTGGCTTGACCTCAGCCTTCCTGATCTCTCGCTGCCTTTTCCCACCCCAAAGCCGCAAGCTGAGATCACTCACCCACGTGCTCCATACTCCAGTTGGGAACTGGTGCTTTTTTGTGAATTCACTTTCCTGGGGGCAATATAAAGAGGTGGTAGATGGGAACGGCAGTTTAAAACCAAAAAAAAAAAAGGAGCTGGAATTTTACGAGGAATACAGGGCATGCTCAGGGAGCCAAGCGTACCAGAGATTTGGTGGAGAAAGTGAAGGGAGAAAGTCTAAAAAACTGTGGAAAGCCCGTACCCTGGAGGCTTAAAATTCAGGGTGAGCCACTCAGTTTTTACCTGGGGGAGTGGATGAACCTGAGGGTTCTGATTAGGAAGACATGGGAGTAGGATGGCTTGAGGGAGATTGTAGGTGGGAATGTATCCTGGGGACAGAAACCAGGTTGGTTTCATCTAGATATGAATGTAAACTGAAGGGACTGATATTTGAGAGAGACGTGAGAGAAGATGAACAAAATGAGGTGGCTGACGGTGTGTGGAAGCAGGAGGGAAGGGTTTGGTCTCTGTCAGTTTAGATTGTTCCCCAAAGCAAAGCCTGATAGAAGGACCTGAGTGCAGGTAGTTTATTTGGGAAGTGAGCCCAGTACTGCACAGTGAGGACATGGGGAGGAAGAGACCAGGAAGGAGGGGAAGCCAGCAAGGAAGGGCCTGTCGCCGAGCTGTTTACCACTGTGGGCAGCTGGAACCCAATTCCTTGGGTGACCTTGTGAGGGGCTCCAGAATGCACCTAGGACAGCCCTGTGGCATTTATCCGTGACGCCCTCCCCCGGGTGAAGCTTACCCTGTATCAGCTCACCGCCACTTCAGGGCACCTGCCAGGTGAGAAAGGTTTCCCAGTGCCCAGGAAAGTCCTCCAGGGCAGTTGCTGGAGTCAGAGGCGGTCCGGGGCACCCAGAGCACCTACTACGTGCCTCTTGTCACTTAGGAAGCTAGAAAAGACAGCAGAGGGACAGACACTAGTGTTTTCTCAGTGCTCATTGTATACCTGACACTGGACAAGGCATTTTTATTTGCATTCTCTTCATCTTCAAAAACAATCCTCCAAGGGCTGTACTATTCTCTTTATGTAAATGGAGAGACTGAAGTGTAAGTAATTTATCCAAGAGGAGCTGCTCTGAAGGGAATAATTAACTCAGTTCTAGGCACACACCAAATTTTAATTAAAAGACCTGGTAAACCTCAGGATGCTCCCCAAGTAGAGGCGGGGAGCTCCCTAGTTAGGGCAGATATGATAAATTGGGAGGCGTTTCCAATTCATTTGGTCAAAGCTACCAGAACAAATCTAGTTTCTGAAAGGTCAGCTGACCTTTTCTTACAGAGAAGTAAAATACTAAGTCAACTCAGGTCAACTCTCACCTTGACCTACCTGGTCGGGGTGGGGGTGGGGGGTGGGGAATCCAGCCCCGCCCTCACTCCATTCAGGTCCTGCTCCTCCCTGTCTGTTCCTCCAGCCACCCTGGGGCTTCTCACTGCTCACGTGCTCTCCTGCTGCATTTCAGGCCTCAACTTAAATGTCAGGTTTCAGCTTCAAGGTCACTTTTTCCTGTAGGCCTTTCCTGTCACCCAATCTAAAGTAATTTTCCGGTTGCTCGATATCACATCACTATGTTTTATTTTCATCTAACACTTATTAATTGCTGCATTTTATCTGTTTATCTACCTATCTAATTATTGTCCTTCCCCTTCTCAAATATTAGATTCGTGAAAGCAGGGACCTTGTCTGTTGTGTTCCTTGCTGCACCCCCAGGCCATGGCACACGGTGGGGAACCTGACAAGTGGTTTTCATCTGAATGCATTTAGTTGTTTTTGTTTTCACTCATTCCTTCATTTGTTCTGACCAAGCTCAGTCTTTGCTTTCTTCTCCTGCAGCTGCCTGAAGCATGGCGACAACTCCTGCTGCTGCCTTTGAGGCCCTCATGGATGGAGTGACAAGCTGGGATGTCCCTAAAGGCCCCATCCCCAGTGAACTCCTTCTCACTGGAGAGGCTGCCTTCCCAGTGATGGTGAATGACCAGGGCCAGGTCCTCATTGCTGCGTCCTCCTATGGCCGAGGCCGCCTGGTGGTTGCGTCCCATGAGGGCTACCTGCTGGATGCCGGCTTGGCCCCATTTCTTCTCAATGCAGTGGGCTGGCTCTGTCCCTCTCCTGGGGCTCCCGTTGGAGTGCACCCATCCCTGGCATCACTAGCAAACATCCTGCAGGGCTCTGGGGTTGAGGCACAGATTCAGCCAGAACCGAGAGAACCCTTGGGGGTTTATTGCATCAATGCCTACAATGACACCATGACTGCAGAGCTGATCCAGTTTGTGAAACGTGGAGGGGGCCTGCTCATGGGGGGCCAAGCCTGGTATTGGGCCAGTCAGCATGGTCATGACAAGGTGCTGTCCAAGTTCCCAGGGAACCAGGTGACCAGTGTGGCTGGGGTGTACTTCACTGATACCTGTGGGGACAGAAGCCGGTTCAAGGTCTCTAAGAAGGTGCCCAAGATCCCTCTCCAGGTCAGGTGAGTGGTGTTTCCCTATGGGGAGTCTGATGCATGTTCACAATAGATTTGATCCCCCTCTTCGGTGAGCTTCCACTTTAATACACGTGATTTTCCACTGCTTTTCAGAACCACTACAAATAGAAAATAGGACAATTAAAATGCACTGAAGCCCAAGAGCAGCTGGGTTCTCACTGCCACTCCCACCTGTGGCCAAAGCGACAGTCGATCTATTAGAAAAACTTGTCTTATTCATCAATCTGTCTAGTGCCTGAGACTTGGAGAGTGTGTGTCAGTATCTCTTAAAGGAACGGAAAAGCATTTGTTTGTGTGAGGCACATACCATGTGCCAGGCCCCATGCAGAAAACCCTTGCTGTCTTGACACTTATATTCCAGTCGAAAATTAGGCAACTAAGGAAACAAATAGATACATACTCTAGCAGGTATTGATAAGAGCTACAAGGAAAGTAAAGCAGGATAAGTGATAGAGTGACCGCGAGGGGAGTGGAGAATATTTTATCTAGGGTCATCAGGGAAGGCTTATCAATCAGGCCTGGTCAGGAGTAACTGGTGTTTCAAACAGAAGGGATTTAATATGGGGCACTGACTAAGCAGGCGACACGAGCTGCAAACTGCACAGGAGACAGCGAGGTAACAGGAGATGAGCAGCAGCAGGGCTGGCAGAGGGCGGCGGTGGTCCAGCAGCCCAGGGGCTGCAGCCACCTGGTGGAGGCTGGGGCCACGTTAGGCCTGTCCAGCACGAGCTGGAACCCCAGATGGGGGCTGTCTGATGGGACCTGGAGCCTAAGAGAAGACACAGTGATGGCCAGAGACACAGCCTGAGAGAGACACATACCTCAGCTCCTTCCTCCTTCCTGCCTTCAGGCTTGGCTGATGGACTGAATGTGGAGTGAGGGGGGAAAAGAGGAGTCAAGCGTTTTGGTGGTCGAATGCCTTAGAGATGAGTGTTGCCATGTAAGGAGCTGTGAAAGTCTATGAGAAGACAGATTAGAGGAGGTCAGGAGTTTAGTTTTGGATATTTGGGGTTTTAGATAACTTGTTATCAGTGACTCACTGTGCTTGGCCACATGTGACAGAAGCCTTGTTATAGTGGATTGACCACGTAGGAGTTTATTTTTCTCATGTAACAAAGTCTGGGCAAGATAATCATGCCTGGGGCATTGAGTCCCTGCTTCATGATGACCCAGGTTCGTTCATGCATATCCGTTCTCTCCCTCTCTCTCTCCCTTGCTCTCTCCCCACCCCCGTGGCTCCCACCCCTCCCATCATGATGTTTCACTTTTATCTTTATGGTTACAAGATTGGTACTACTGCTTCAGGCACTATAATTACACCTCCGCAAGAATAAGCTAGAATGAATACACCTGCTGAATATGTCCCTTCTAATGCAGAAAATAATATATTTTCTGGAAGCCCTGACCATTAGGCTTCTATTATATTTCAGTGGCCAAAATTAGCTCACCTGGCCAACTCTAGCTGCCAGAGGGTCTGAAGGGTCAAATATTTTTAAATGGGCCCTGGCATCTCTGAAGAAATCAAGACTCTGCTACAAGGAAGGGCGTACACATATTTAGTAAGCATTTAGCAGTGTCCTCAGCCCCAAGTCCTGGCTCGCTTGGTCTTCCTTCCCTCTGAGAGGGTTGGGAGGTGATGAGTTACTCAGAGAGGCAGGGTGGATCTGATTCACTCCAACTTCTCTTTAATTCTAAGGGACAAACAAGGTTAAATCACATCAACCTAACTGCTCTTAATTGTTCCAAAGGACTCCTGTCCATCAAACTAAACCTGTTTTTCTTCATCCACGCCTACATTTTTCATCTCTGCCACTGAATCTGAAGTATATTTTATGTTTGTTTTAACTTTTAATTATGGAAAAGTTCAGAGATATGCAAAAGTAGAGAGAACAGTACAAAGAGCCCCATGCAGCCATTACCCAAGCTCAGTAACAGCCAACTCATAGTCAATCTAGTTTTATCTATAGCCACACCCTCGCTTCAACCCAGATTATTTTGAAGCAAGTCACAGACATCATATCATTCCATCTGTTTTTTAATATGTATCCCTAAAGATGTAAATCATTTTGAAAACAGAACCACAAGGCACCACCATTATCATACCCAAAAGAAGTAATACTTTCTTAATGTCATTATTCGTTTCCATAATTGTCTTATTTTTATACTGTTTGTTGGAATTGGTCTTTTATTAAAACCCAAATATTTTGATTGCTTGATATGAATTTTATGTCTCATATAATGTTGAGTTTCTTTTCCAATTCTTTTTATCTCTTGCTGCTTTTTTGTTGAAGAAACTAGGTACTTTGTCCTGAACAGTTTCCCCACAGTACAGAATGTGTTTCCTTCAAAACAATCTGAGTTTTGCTGATTGAATCCCTGTGGTGTCATTGAATGTATCCCTCTGTTCTCTATATTTCTTGTAAATTGGAAGTTAGATCTGGATTCTACAGCAGGGATTGGCAAACTATGGCCTGTGGGCCAGCCCCCTGTTTACGTAAATAAAGTTTTATTGGAACACAGCAGTGTCCATTTGTGTACATATTGTCTGTGGCTGTTTTTGAGTTACAGTGGCAGAGTTGAGTTGTGTCAGTGGAAAACATGTGGCCCACAAGCCTAAAATATTTATTATTGGGCTGCTAAGAAAAAGTTTCCCACCTCCTGGTTGAGAGGCTTGATCAGATTCATGTTCGAATTTTATGTAAGTCAGTGCGTGACTGCACTGGCCAATGGCTTGATCCTTGTAGAACCGGGATGGCAGGCAACATTTTTTCCTTACAGTTTGTCTTATAAAATATCAGATATTTGGAAATTCAGTTAATCGAAAAAATTACACTGGTAGCTCCGGCAAAGCTGAATGTAAGACTTGGTTTTCAAATTTCTCTTCCTATTCTGGATCTTCCTTCAGCTCCTGAAAAGCCAATTTATTTTCCTTATTCAGTTTCAGCTCAAACACCCTCCTCAGGGGAGTCTTCCTCAATGACTCTCTTGAAACTAAGACTAAACTTCCAGTTTCACTTTTCTCCATCTCTTGCCTAAACATCAGTGATCACAATCTGTAAATACCCAACATGTGTACTTGCTGGTACCTGTCTAGCCAACTAAAGTCTAAAGTTCCACGGATGCACTGATCTTGCCTGTCATGTGCGCTGCGTTATTCTCAGTGCCTGATGTGTGAAACATGGTAGAGAGTAACAGGTATTTGTAGACTGTGTAAATTAATGAATAAATATATGAACGAATACACATCCTAAACCACGAGAAGGGAAAGGGTGGCCTGGGTACCAGGGTTGAGCCTACAGACAGCTTCATGTTATAGAATGTGCTGTGTCTCAGAGGCTTCCAGCCTCAACCCAAAACTGAGCTGGAGTTGACTGACCCCATCAACTCTAAAGTCTTAAAAGGCCTGTATGGTGCCCAGGCCCTCAGCTCAGATTCCTGCCGCCTTCACGCATGTCTCCTTTGAGGTTTTCAGTGAACTTTCCTGCCAACAAATCTTGGTCAATGGCTCCTGGGCTGACCAAACAGGTTTGCTGACTTTCGACTGCTGCAGGAGGCTCTGGAGCTCCTTAAGGGAATTGCCCTGTCTGCCCAGGAGAGGAGAAGTCTCATAAAACCAACAAAAGATCCTCTCAAGGGTCCTATCCCCAAGGGCAAAAGCTGCCTGCACACCTAGGTTTACACACCTGAGGAGGTCCTGCCTGTACTTTAACATGCAAAGCCAGACCCAAAGGCATTTACTGCTTTTACACCAAGACACAAGAGAGTCTGGGGAAAAATTAATCTCAGATCAGCAGCTCATTACTCTTACACATGGCATAACCTACAAGGTCTAGAGTGTATTAGGAGCTGCTCATATAAAAGTAAATACAAACTAGTAGCTTAGGTTTATGCCTCTCTTAAAGATTATGTGTTATCTCTCTTGATCATCACCACATTCCCATAGAGTGCAAGGTCTTTGTCTGAGGACTCTCAACTTGTAAGTAGCACTGTTCTGTTTTCATATTCAAGATCCATAAATGTAGAGAGTTTCCAGGTAAAGGTAGTGTGAACTGAGCCTAGATCCCAGAATTGCCCTCTCCACCCAATCTGACCAAGTGTATGGAGAATAGTAAGCAGACAGCTGCATGTGGAGGTTTTGACGCTGATCCCACACGCTGCTAAAGCACAGTCGGTGGGAGTGCCAGGTGACTGATGTGTGGCACAGTGTGCAGCATCTCCTGAGACCGTACCTACCCACGATGCACAACCACAAGGAAAAAGCTGAAACAAATCCAAGAAGTATCACTGATGCCTTCTCATGTTGTAGAAGAATGAACAAATTGGGTGAGTAGACACTTAAGGGAAAAAACCCTCAAATGTAAAAGCAGCAAAGCTCCTTCAGAATTTGGTGGAGGCAGAAAGGGATGCTGGAGTTTGCCATCTTCCAAAGACAATGGTGGGTTGAACACCTCCAGTGCATTCCATGCCTGGTTGGGTGGAGTAGGCCTTGCTTTAGGTCCCTGAAGAGTGGAGGGACAAGCCCCCAGTAAGGACAGCAATAAGCCCCAGCTGATCTCTGCCCTTCAGTTAGAGATACAGACGTTAAGCAATAAGAAAGTGGAAGGAAGCATTATACAGACCCCAATATAATTTGAGAAGGTGGTGGATGTGGTACGTGTCTACAAACAAACTGGTCTGGGGTAACTTAGAAAGAATATCAAGAGGAACTCACCCACACGATATCAGAACATGCAAAAGATCTGCTCATGCCCATAGTGAAAAAAAAACTATGTAATAACTATATAAAAAGGCTATATTAAATTTAAAAGGGAAATATTAGACAGAAATTTAGTGTGGAAAGACAACAGAATCAATCATGCCTGGAAGAAAAATATGACCCAATGAACAGAACAGAATATTTGTAGACTATATAATTAGTGAATAAATACATGAATGAAGACATATTCACTCCTTGAGAATGCTTCACGCTCTAACAGAACTTTCTAAAAATGTATGTTATATAAAACGAGAGACAGAATGAGATGAAAAGGGGGAATTTCAGAGTGAAGAAAACAAATTAAGAAGCAAACACCCCAGGTGAAATAGGTCTAGTAGCCAGCACGTGGGAGAGAAGAGACAAGGCCAATGCATGGTGACAATGACAGCATCTCGCCTCACACTGAACTCTCTGATCATTGCTGTCGTTACTATGACAGGTTGTAAATCTCCATTCAGAAAGCCATCTCCTGTATCACCTGTTTGCTCAGGTGTGAATTGGCACCTGAGCACTGCCACCTCTCCCTTTCCTCAGTGCCCTCTCTTGCACTTCCAGCTCTGAAGGAGCACATGCTTTTCCTTTTCCATAAATGCAGTATTATTCACACCTTCATGTCTATTTAAAGCCTCTTTTGCACAAAATATACCTGTTGATTGCCGCATACCCAACTGTGGGCTTCATTCAAAACTCAGTAATTGAGAGATTACTGGTGTGTGGACAACATCATTGGCTTTAGAGACAAACCACCCTGGATTTGTTTCCTGTCCTTTCCAGTCATTAGCTAAGAAACATGGAGCAAATAGCCTAACTTTTCTGTCTCATCTATAAAGCAAGAATAGTAACTTTCAGGTTTATTATAATGATTAAACGAGATGATCTGTATGTGTAAATGTCTAGAATATATTAAACCTCATTAAATAATAGCTACTTTCATTATGTTATTATCCAAACTTAAATACTGTAAACAGATATTATACAAGACTTAAATATTGGTAAATAGAAACATCTGTTGAGAATTCCTTGACATCCCATCTTCTGTGCTTGCTTGTCCAGCCTTCCTCCCTTCCCTTCTTTCCTCCCTCCCTCCCTCTCTCCCTCCTTTCTTTTCTTTTGAGAAACATTTCATCTTTTTTTAAAATTTTTTTATAGATTTTTTCTTTTGATGTAGACCAATTTTCAAGTCTTTATTGAATTTGTTACAATATTGCTTCTGTTTTCCGTTTTGGTTTTTTGGCTGCGAGGCACGTGGGATCTTAGCTCGCTGACCAGGGATTGAACCCGCACCCCCTGCGCTGGAAGGCAGAGTCTTAACCACTGGAACGCCAGGGAAGTCCCGAAACATTTCACCTTTTTACAAAAAATATTTCAAAATGAATTCAAGCTTATAATGAAAAATACAAGGGCAGGAATAGAGACGCAGATGTAGAGAACGGACGTGTGGACACAGGGGTTGGGGGGCGGGAGGGGACAGGTGGGATGAATTGGGAGCTTAGGTTTGACATAAATAAGATACATAGATACCATGTGTAAAATAGATGGCTAGTGGGAACCTGCTGTATAGCACAGGGAGCTCAGCTCGGTGCTCCGTGATGACCTAGATGAGTGGGATCGGGGTGGGGGGCGGTGAGGGAGGTCCAAGCGGGAGGGGATATAGGTATACATAGAGCTGATTCACCTCATTGTACAGCAGAAACTAACACAATATTGTAAAGCGATTATACTCCAATTAAAAAAAAATGTATAGAGGAGAGTGGCAAATTGTCTTTCGTCACACACCACCATTCCCAGTCTCATGCCTCTGGACTAAGGCAGCCGCTCTTAGAAGTTTGGTATGGATCCTCTCAATTGCTTGTCTACGCCTGTGTGTGTGTTCTAAAAAATTATATTTTTAATGTATCATGTTTGAGAATGTCTGCATTTTTGTTATATTTACACAACAAATTGACAGAGTACAGCATTCTAGGCTCTCACTTTCTCATCCTCAGATTCTAGGCTATATTGCACCACTGTGTTCTGGTTCTAATCAAGTTTGTCAGTCATTCTACTCAAATCATCTCTATCCTTTTTTTTTTTTTTTTAATTGATCCATTGGATGCTGAGAGATCTGTTCCCATTTTCAAATGTGATTATGAATTCATCAAATTTTAATTTTCTTTGTAGCAGTTTTTGCTTTCAGCACTTTGTTTATTTTGTTTTTTGTTTTTTGGGGGTTTTTTTGGGGTTTTTTTACATTTTATTTATTTATTTATGGCTGTGTTGGGTCTTCGTTTCTGTGTGAGGGCTTTCTCTAGTTGTGGCAAGTGGGGGCCACTCTTCATCGCGGTGCGCGGGCCTCTCACTATCACGGCCTCTCTTGTTGCAGAGCACAGGCTCCAGACGCGCAGGCTCAGTAATTGTGGCTCACGGGCCTAGTTGCTCCGCGGCATGTGGGATCTTCCCAGACCAGGTCTCGAACCTGTGTCCCCTGCATTGGCAGGCAGATTCTCAACCCCTGCGCCACCAGGGAAGCCCAGCAGCACTTTGTTTTTAGGCCCATAAAAATTAATGAAAATTATATCTTTGGAAGGCTTAACTTCTATTCATAGAAAATATTCATCTTTTGTTTATTTTAATTCTTTCCTCTTTGAAATCAATTGCATCTCATATTAATACCGGCACTTCTGCTTTCTTTTTGTTGTATCTTCCAGATATACCTTTGTTGATTTCCTCATTTCAATCTTTGTGTACCATTTATTGATAGTTTCAATTGTGTCTTTTGTAAGCAGCTTATACCTAGATGTTTTTAGCCCAGTCTGAGAGCATCTGTCTCTTCATATAAAAATTTAATCCAGTCCTAGATAGTGATAATTCAAGTGTATTTCTTACTCTTGCCTCGTTGTTTTCCTGTTTTGTTTTTATCCTTTGTTTCTTTTTACATTTTTTCTTCTTTGTTACAGTATTTGACCTAGTTTTCTCTACTCCTTAAATTCTCCCAACATATTTGTAGATTATGCTTCTCAGTTCTATTTTTCCATCAGTTACCTTAACATTTTAAATTTAATTCTTAATTACCTGAGAAATATATTCATACATTCTCCGTATTTGAAAAAAAAATACTGATGAGACAAGTCCCCTTTAAGCAGCTCTTTCAGTACCAACCCCTTGTCTCCATCACACAATTCAGAATACTTCTTACACTCTTGTGATTTTGTCCTGACTTTTTTGACATGTATATTGACATATATTTACTTTTATTTTTGTCTTATATAAATTGCATCACCAAATTGTTAGTTTTTATTTTTAAATTTTTTACTCAAAAAAATGTTTTGGAACATCTGACCATGTTAGTTCTCAGAGGTCTACCTGTTGTTTGTAACTGATAAATAGTAAGCTGTAGTATGATTAAATGCCAGGTTTTTATTTGCTGCTCCTTCATGGTACTATGCACACCATCTTCCCACCCCTTCCCCAGGAACCGTGTTGACAACCCAGGATGTCATCTTCCATAGTTTTCCTCAGGCCCATATAATCATTTCATATATAGTGTATGTATACATATATGGGTGTGCACACATGTCTCTGTATATATGCATGCCTATGTGTATATATAAACACATATAAATACAAATACATATACACACATGTACTCCTGTATAAGTGAGAGGGTGAGTCCTTTTTCAGAAGAAAGGTGAGAGGCATTGCAGCTCAGAGGGCTGCTCTCAGCCCATTGCATGTTAATTTTACATGATTGCCTCCTCATTTCTGTGGCATGTCTTACTACCACTAGGTAGTGCTTCCCACTGGACACCACGCTAGGTGCTGTTGGAACTAGAGACACACAAGATATGGTCCTACCCCTGGGTAACTTTCTGATTCAGTTATCAGTGTTTTTAAAAGTAAGTCCAAGGGGCTTCCCTGGTGGCGCAGTGGTTGAGAATCCACCTGCCAATGCAGGGGACACAGGTTCAAGCCCTGGTCCAGGAAGATCCCACATGCCACGGAGCAACTAAGCTGTGCACCCCAACTACTGAGCCTGCGCTCTAGAGCCCGCGAGCCACAACTACTGAAGCCCGCACGTCTAGAGCCCATGCTCCGCAACAAGAGAAGCCACTGCAATGAGAAGCCCGCGCACCACAACAAAGAGTAGCCCCCACTTGCTGCAACTAGAGAAAAGCCCGCACGCAGCAACGAAGACCCAACGCAGCCAAAAATTAATTAATTAATTAAAAAAAAAAAAGTCAGTCCAAGAATGTTAGGATACATCCAGACCAATTTTACAGATCACCTACGCCCAGAGTGTTCTGTGTGGATCAGTTTTCAGAATTGTGACTGTGTTAATGTCCTACGGCTGCCATAACCAAGTACCACAGATTGGCTGGCTTAAACAGCAGAATTTTGTCATCGCACCACTGAAGGCTAAAAATCTGAGATCAAGGGGTTGGCAGGGTTGGTTCCTTCTGAGGTTGTGGGGAGAATAAGCTCCAGGCCTCTCTCCTGCTTCTGGTGGTTTCCTGGCAATCTTTAGCCTTCCTTGGCTTGTAGAAGCATCACCCTGATCTCTGCCTTCATTTTTACATGACGTTCTCCCTATGTGTGTGTGTGTCTGTGTCCAAATTTCCTCTTGTTATAAGGACACCAGTCATGTTGGATTAGGCCCACCATATCCTAACTTAGCTAATTATATCTGCAAGGATCCTATTTCCAAATAAGGTCACATTCTGAGGTCCTGGGGGTTAGGACTTCAACAAATGAATTTGGAGGGGACACAACTCAACCCATAACCCTTTATGCCCTTAATACTTTTAGGTATTAAGGTCCCTGTCTATCAGATATAAAGTCTTTCATTATCAGATAAATATTCTGTGTGTATTTGTGTATTTTATATACCCACTAACATGTGCTGAAGACTTACTATGTATCAGGTACTATGTTAGCCAACTTAGGAACGTCGTCTTTATTGAGTACTCCCAGACACAAGTGATGGTAAGCAAGTGGTGGCTTGGAGAGGGGATGTGAATTTCACAGGCTCTTCCAGCTACTCTGCCAAGGGAGGAAGCAGGATCATCCTGACCAGTCAGAGCCAGAGTCCACCAATGACCTGCTCAGCTGGACAGTAGCAGTTAGATATTTTTATAAGCACGTGAGTGTAAACCTTCACGTTCCCAGTCTCATTATCACAGCTCTCCACAGTGAAGGTGTTTTATCAGTAGCTGGACTTCACAAGGTGCCTGTCAGAAGATTCTGGCAGAACACTTAGCGTGGAAGCTAAGTCTATAAGCTAAGTGTTGTGGCTCAACGTCATTGCCCCACAAAATAAGTCTTTAAGCCTCTACAGGTGGAAAAAAGGTACAAGCTAAAGTAATGCCTGAACCCTTTTGACATTTGGCCGTGTTAGTTGAAAATGGAATGACAAAACTAAAACATGATGTGTCTCCATTTTCATGCTAAAGAGAAATTAAGGAGAAACTGTACAAGAGGAATTTTTTTCAGTAATGTTTTGCTACTTGAATGAGTAAACCTTTTTTTTAACATTTGATTTTTATTATGAGATAAAGTTTTATAAAGGTAATTAAAATCATCTAAATCCCACTAGCCAAGATGATCACTGAAGACATTTTGATAAACATAATTTGGATAATGTTTCTCTGTCTGGTCTTGTGGATTTTGTTTTTTGTTTGTTTGTTCTTGGCAGTTTGTTTTGCAAAATTTGGCTTATTTAGAGTATAGTATATTAGAATCTGACTTAAAATTTTTTCTATTAAGCATTTTCCAATAATTATTTTAATTGACATATGATATGCTATCTACAGTTAACCTTAACTTATTTAACCAATCTCCTGTTGCTTCAAAAAGTATCTACAAATGGGTTTTAAAACTTCTTGAAATACAAAATCTTTCCTGAATTCATTACATTTTGACCATTTCTCAATAAGAAGTAGTAAATATGCTCATCAGATTTAAGTGACAATTTTTTTTAACAACTTTATTGGAGTAAAATTGCTTTACATTGTTGTGTTAGTTGCTGCTATTTAACAAAGTGAATCAGCTATACGTATACATACATCCCCATATCCCCTCCCTCTTGTGTCTCCCTCCCACGCTCCCTATCCCACCCCTCTAGGTGGTCACAAAGCACCGAGCTGATCTCCCTGTGCTATGCAGCTGCTTCCCACTAGCTAGCTATTTTACATTTGGTAGTGTATGTATGTCATTGCCACTCTCTCACTTGTCTCAGCTTTCCCTTCCTGCTCCCCGTGTCCTCAATTGCATTCTCTACATCTGCGACTTTATTCCTGTCCTGCCCCTAGGTTCTTCAGAACCATTTTTTTTTTAAGATTCCATATATATGTGTTAGCATATGGTGTTTGTTTTTCTTTTTCTGACTTACTTCACTCTGTATGACAGACTCTAGGTCCATCCGCCTGACTACAAATAACTCAATTTCATTTCTTTTTATGGTTGAGTAATATTCCATTGTATATATGTGCCACATCTTCTTTATCCATTCATCTGTTGATGGACACTTAGGTTGCTTCCATGTCCTGGCTACTGTAAATAGGGCTGCAATGAATATTGTGGTACATGACTCTTTTTGAATTATGGTTTTCTCAGGGTATATGCCCAGTAGTGGGATTGCTGGGTCATATGGTAGTTCTATTTTTAGTTTTTTAAGGAATCTCCATACTGTTCTCCATAGTGGCTGTATCAATTTACATTCCCACCAACAGTGCAACAGGGTTCCCTTTTCTCCACACTCTCTCCAGCACTTATTGTTTGTAGATTTTTTGATGATGGCCATTCTGACTGGTGTGAGGTGATACCTCATTGTAGTTTTAATTTTCATTTTTCTAATGATTAGTGATGTTGAGCATCCTTTCATGTGTTTGTTGGCAACCTGTGTATCTTCTTTGAAGAAATGTCTGTTAATGTCGTCTGCCCATTTTGGGGTTGGGTTGTTTGTTTTTTTGATATTGAGCTGCATGAGCTGCTTGTATATTTTGGAGATAAATCCTTTGTCAGTTGCTTCATTTGCAAATATTTTCTCCCATTCTGAGGGTTGTCTTTTCATCTTTTTTTTTTTTAAAATGGATATTCCTTCATTGAATTTTTTTTTTAATTTTTTAATTTATTATTTATTTATTATTTTTATTTTTGGCTGTGTTGGGTCTTCGTTTCTGTGTGAGGGCTTTCTCCAGTTGCGGCGAGTGGGGGCCACTCTTCATCACGGTGCGTGGGCCTCTCACTATCGCGGCCTCTCTTGTTGCGGAGCACAGGCTCCAGACGCTCAGGCTCAGTAGTTGTGGCTCACGGGCCCAGTTGCTCCGCGGCATGTGGGATCTTCCCAGACCAGGGCTCGAACCCGTATCCCCTGCCTTGGCAGGCAGATTCTCAACCACTGCGCCACCAGGGAAGCCCCTGTCTTTTCATCTTGCTTATAGTTTCCTTTGCTGTACAAAAGCTTTTAAGTTTCATTAGGTCCCATCTGTTTATTTTTGTTTTTATTTCCATTTCTCTAGGAGCTGGGTCAAAAAGGATCTTGCTGTGATTTATGTCATAGAGTGTCTGCCTATGCTTTCCTCTAAGAGTTTTATAGTGTATGGCCTTACATTTAGGTCTTTAATCCATTTTGACTGTATTTTTGTGTATGGTGTTAGGAAGTGTTCTAATTTCATTCTTTTACATGTAGCTGTCCAGTTTTCCCAGCACCGCTTATTGAAGAAGCTGTCTTTTCTCAATTGTATATTCTTGCCTCCTTTATCAAAGATAAGGTGACAATACGTGTGTGGGTTTAATCTCTGCACTTTCTATCCTGTTCCATTGATCTATATTTCCGTTTTTGTGCCAGTACCATACTGTATTGATTACTGTAGCTTTGTAGTATAGTCTGGGAGCCTGATTCCCCCAGCTCTGTTTTTCTTTCTCAAGATTGCTTTGGCTATCCAGGGTCTTTTGTGTTTCCATACAAATTGTGAAACTTTTTGTTCTAGTTCTGTGAAAAATGCCAGTGGTAGTTTGATAGGGATTGCATTGAATCTGTAGATTGCTTTGGGTAGTACAGTCATTTTCACACTGTTGATTCTTCCAATCCAAGAACATGGTATATCTCTCCATCTGTCTGTATCATCTTTAATTTCTTTCATCAGTGTCTTATAGTTTTCTGCATACAGGTCTTCTGTCTCCTTAGGTAGGTTTATTCCTAGATATTTTATTCTTTTTGTTGCAATGATAAATGGGAGTGCTTCCTTAATTTCTCTTTCAGACTTTTCATCATTAGTGTATAGGAATGCAAGAGATTTCTGTGCATTAATTTTGTATCCTGCTACTTTACCAAATTCATTGATTAGTTCCAGTAGTTTTCTGGTAGCATCTTTAGGATTCTTATGTACAGTATCATGTCATCTGCAAACAGTGACAGTTTTACTTCTTCTTTTCTGATTTGGATTCCTTTTTTTTCTTTTTCCTCTCTGATTACTGTGGCTAAAACTTCCAAAACTATGTTGAATAATAGTGGTAAGAGTGGGCACCCTTGTCTTGTTCCTGATCTTAGTGGAAATGGTTTCAGTTTTTCACCATTGAGAATGATGTTGGCTGTGGGTTTGTCATATATGGCCTTTATTATGTTGAGGTAAGTTCCCTCTGTGCCTACTTTCTGGAGGGTTTTTATCATAAATGGGTGTTGAATTTTGTCAAAAGCTTTCTCTGCATCTATTGAGATAATCATATGGTTTTTATCCTTCCATTTGTTAATATGGTGTATCACATTGATTGATTTGCATATATTGAAGAATCCTTGTATTCCTGGGATAAACCCCACTTGATCATGGTGTATGATCCTTTTAATGTGCTGCTGGGTTCTGTTTGCCAGTATTTTGTTGAGAATTTTTGCATCTATGTTCATCAGTGACATTGGCCTATAGTTTTCTCTTTTTTGTAACATCTTTGTCTGGTTTTGGTATCAGGGTTATGGCGGCCTCGTAGAATGAGTTTGGGAGTGTTCCTCCCTCTGCTATATTTTGGAAGAGTTTGAGAAGGATAGGTGTTAGCTCTTCTCTAAATGTTTGATAGAATTCGCCTGTGAAGCCATCTGGTCCTGGGCTTTTGTTTGTTGGAAGATTTTTAATCACAGTTTCAATTTCAGGGCTTGTGATTGGTCTGTTCATATTTTCTATTTCTTCCTGGTTCAGTCTCGGAAGGTTGTGCTTTTCTAAGAAACTGTCCATTTCTTCCAGGATGTCCATTTTATTGGCATAGAGTTGCTTGTAGTAATCTCTCATGATCCTTTGTATTTCTGCAGTGTCAGTTGTTATTTCTCCTTTTTCATTTCTAATTCTATTGATTTGAGTCTTCTCCCTTTTTTTCTTGATGAGTCTGGCTAATGGTTTATCAATTTTGTTTATCTTCTAAAAGAACCAGCTTTTAGTTTTATTGATCTTTGCTATCGTTTCCTTCATTTCTTTTTCATTTATTTCTGATCTGATCTTTATGATTTCTTTCCTTCTGATAACTTTGGGGGTTTTTTTGTTGTTCTTCTTCTTCTTTCTCTAATTGCTTTAGGTTGTTTATTTGAGATGTTTCTTGTTTCTTAAGGTAGGATTGTATTGCTATAAACTTCCCTCTTAGAACTGCTTTTGCTGCATCCCATAGGTTTTGGGCCATCGTGTTTTCATTGTCATTTGTTTCTAGGTATTTTTTAAATTTCCTCTTTGATTTCTTCAGTGATCTCTTGGTTATTTAGCAGCGTATTGTTTAGCCTCCATGTGTTTGTATTTTTTACAGTTTTTTTCCTGTAATTGATATCTAGTCTCATAGCGTTGTGGTCAGAAAAGATACTTGATATGATTTCAATTTTCTTAAATTTACCAAGGTTTCATTTGTGACCCAGAATATGATCTATCCTGGAGAATGTTCCATGAGCACTTGAGAAGAATGTGTATTCTGTTGTTTTTGGATGGAATGTCCTATAAATATCAATTAAGTCCATCTTGTTTAATGTATCATTTAAAGCTTCTGTTTCCTTATTTATTGTCATTTTGGTTGATCTGTCCATTGGTGAAAGTGGGTTGTTAAAGTCCCCTACTATGATTGTGTTACTGTCGATTTCCCCTTTTATGGCTGTTAGCATTTGCCTTATGTATTAAGGTGCTCCTATGTTGGGTGCATAAATATTTAGAATTGTTGTATCTTCTTCTTGGATTGATCCCTTGATCATTATGTAGTGTCCTTCTGTGTCTCTTGTAATAGTCTTTATTTTAAAGTCTATTTTGTCTGATATGAGAATTGCTACTCCAGCTTTCTTTTGATTTCCATTTGCATGGAATATCTTTTTCCATCCCCTCACTTTCAGTCTGTATGTGTCCCTAGGTCTGAAGTGGGTCTCTTGTAGACAGCATATATATGGGTCTTGTTTTTGTATCCATTCAGCCAGTCTAGGTCTTTTGGTCGGAGCATTTAATCCATTTACATTTAAGGTAATTATCGATATATATGTTCTTATTACCATTTTCTTAATTGTTTTGGGTTTGTTATTGTTGTTTGGCATGGGGTGTCCAGCACTGGAGCTTGCTGGTCATTGAGTGGAGCTGGGTCTTAGCACTGAGATGGAGCTCGCTGGGAGAGCTCTCACTGATTGATATTACGTGGGACCAGAAGGTCTCTGGTGGACCAAGGTCCTGAACTCAGCTCTCCCACCTCAGAGGCTCAGGCCTGACACCTGGCTGGAGCACCAAGACCCTGTCAGCCACACGGCTGGAGTGCCTTCAGAGTTGGAGAAGCTGGCCTGCAGTGGCTGTCCTTCTGCACTGCACATTAGAATCACCTAAGTGACAATTTTTAAAAAGAGTGAGTTTTATAAATCTTCAAGTGTAGCATTAAATAGTTTACTTGTAACATGTTCCTAGATCAGTGCTAGCACGTGGAGAGGGGGATTTGATTTTTAGTGCCTTCTTCTACAGAAGTGTTACTCTGTAAAAATGTCTAAGTAGGACTACTTTCTCTAAGAATAATAGATCCATTTTTCTAACAATTCATTTATATGTTCAGTAACAGGCAGACTTCGGAGATACTGCGAGTTCAGTTCCAGACCACTGCAATAAAGCGAGTAACACGAGTGATTCAAGTCTCAAATCTTAGCGAGAATAAGAAGACTGGCATGAACTGTGTATCTTTGTACCCACACAGATTTCTCTATTCAGTGAGCTCATTTCAGTGGTTCACTGACTGACTGTAGCCCCTTTGTTCCTCTTCCTTTGTCTCTTTTCCAGGTTTGGGGAGGATCTCAGGCAGCATCAGCAGGAGCTCCTGGAAGGGGTCTCAGAGCTGGACATCAAGACGGGGGGAATCCCCTCGCAGCTGCTCGTGCACGGGGCCCTGGCCTTCCCCCTGGGCTTAGATGCCTCTCTCGGCTGCTTCCTGGCCGCTGCCCGCTATGGCCGGGGCCGCGTGGTTCTGGCTGCCCACGAGGGCATGCTCTGTACGCCCAAGATGGGGCCCTTTTTGCTCAATGCTGTGCGCTGGCTGGCCAGAGGCCAGACGAGCAAAGTTGGGGTGAACACACGTCTAAAAAATCTGTGTGCCCTGCTGTCTGAGCGTGGCCTGGAATGCAGTCTGGAGCCCCGTCTGACTGCTGACTTGAGCGTCTACTGCTGTGCAGCTTACAGTGACACAGAGGCTAAGCAGCTGCACGAGTTTGTGGCTGAGGGCGGGGGCTTGCTGATCGGGGGCCAGGCCTGGTGGTGGGCCTCCCAGAACCCCGGCCGCTCCACTTTGGCTAGTTTCCCTGGTAACGTCATACTCAACTGCTTTGGCCTCAGTATCCTAGCTCGGACTCTGGACCCAGGCTGTTTCCCTGTCCCTACCCCTGAGAAGCAGAGCTACCACTTCCGCAAGGCGCTGTCTGAATTCCAGCTTATCGTGAACCACGGGGGTGGGAGCTTGGAAAAGAGCTGGCTGGCAAAACTGGGAGCAGACGGAGCAGGCTTCCTGCAGATTCCCGCAGAGGGCGTCCCTGTGTACGCTTCCTTGCACCGGCTCCTGAGGAAGATGCTGCATCTCTCGGGCCTCCCAGCTGTGAGCAGGGAAAACCCAGTTGCCAGTGACTCCTATGAGGCTGCACTGCTCTGCCTGGCCACGGAGCTGGCACGCTCCGGCACAGACTGCTCTCAGCTGGCACAGGGGCTTGGAACCTGGTCTTGCAGCTCCGGTTCGTACCCCTCAGAACACGCCATCACAGTGGAGATTGATGGAAGCAACCCAGGTACAGAATGAGGGACCTGGGGGAAGGTGGGGCTAGCGAGCTTTGCAGGACATTGCAGGTGCTGAAGCTCAGGTGGGCCATCTCCATTCTCTAACAGGTACTTCCCAGGAGATGGGGGTTGGGGTTCTGCTCAGGGATTACGTGGGATGCATGCAAGAAGCATGGATGAGATGAGGTGCGCAGGGCAGGGCTGTACCTCTGGGAGGGGCTGTGAGGTTCCAGGTGGGGTGGGGTCAGGTGGGGGAATAACTCAGCCTTTCCTATGGCTTTTGTCAGGCAGCGGTGATTCCTGGGTGAGTACAGGGCTCTACCTCCCAAATGGACAAAATGCAGAAGTCTCCTTGTCTGAAGCTGCAGTCTTTGCTGGCCTGAAGGTAAGGCCAGAACACCACTGCCACTTCTCGGAGCCACAGAGCTTCATTCTCATCCAGCCTGCACTTCCTCCAGGAGTGCAGGAAGGCATTGTTCTGCCCACATTACAGATTTCACAGATGAAACAGCTAAGTTTCAGGAAGCCTAAGGGAATGACTGAAGATGCCAGAACTCCTAACATCAGATCCAGTCCTCAAACACAAGCCCTCAGGTCTCCACCTCCTGACAGGGGTATGAGGGGAAGGAGCACCTGTTACATATTCGGAACCTCACTCATTTCTCCAGCACGGCCTTTCTGGGTTTTACCTCTTCACCTTGATCGCTGAAGGGTGTACTTAACCCCGTCACTCACAAAAATAGGCTGTCATGCAGAATTAAAATTCTTCCTGCCTCAATTTTGAGGGTCACTTCCTACCATAGTAAGGGTCTCTTTTGGGTTAGTCTCCTTTCTTGAGCTCCCTTACATTAAACCTAAGAAAAGCAGTCACAGGACTCCAGACAAAATGCACTCAATCTATCTGACCAGGAGGGGAGGCCAGGACAAAGTGGGAAGAGAGAACCAGTTCTCCCCCGTCACCCCATATCCCACTGCCTCTGGATGGGCCTCCTGTCTGTGCACAAAGGGCAGATGAAGATTCCCTCTGCCTCATTCCCAGCATCGGAATCATCTCCGGGGCTTGAACCCTGGAGCGAGAGCCCAGGTTCTGCCTGGTACAGAGGCACCACAGGACCCTAGTCAGTATCCGCCTCGGGGTTATGCCTGGTCTGCCTGGTGGTGGTCCATTGTGGAGCTGCTTAAATCCCTAGAAAAATGATTCTGTGTACCTTTCAGTCCATATGATTTTTGGAGTGCAAAAAGCTCACAGGTTTGCATGCACTGCTCATAGAAAGGGGAAGCTGGAGTTTTTTAATACCCTCCATCCATACAGTACCACACACCCACAGCACACATGGTGGAATCGCCTCTCCAGGTACAGATTGGCTGCCACACCGATGACCTGACGAGTGCTAGCAAGCTGTCTCGAGCTCCTGTGGTGACTCACCAGTGCTGCATGGATAGGACCAAACGGTCAGTCTCCTGCCTCTGGGGTGGCCTTCTCTATGTGATCGTGCCCAAGGGCAGTAAACTGGGCCCCGTGTCCATCACCATCAAGAGAGCTGTGCCTGCCCCATATTACAGGCTGGGTGAGTGGACTGAACGTGGAGGGGAGTGGGAGCCGGGGGTGCTGTGGTGTTGATGGGCTGGTTGAAGGAGGGGAGGGAAGAGGATTGGTACACAGAAGGAGGAGGGACTGTTGGAGGTGCCAGTGGAGGCAGGAGATGAGGGACACCCTGTGTCCATGGAGACTTCGGGGCAGAACAGAGGGAAGGGTCTGGGGGCCTGTCCTTCACTTCACAGCACATAGACCCTCATGATAGTAGTTCATCATTTTAGTGTCTTCCTCCTGGAGTTCCAGTTGTGTTTTTCAGCTCAAGGGAAGTTGAGGAAGTGGGTGACAGGTTCCATGACCTTTATTCCCAGGTAAGACATCCCTGGAGGAGTGGAAGAGGAGTATCCAGGAGAGCACAGCTCCCTGGGGAGAGCTGGCAACAGACAACATCATCTTGACAGTGCCAACGGCAGACCTCCAGGCCCTGGAGGACCCCGAATCTTTACTCCACCTCTGGGATGAGATGATGCGGGCTATAGCCAGGCTGGCAGCCCAGCCCTTTCCTTTCCTCCGTCCAGAGAGGATTGTTGCTGATGTGCAGATCTCAGCCGGTGGGTGCTCCAGAGGGATACTCCTAGTCTGTGGACACCATTTATTTATTATTTTGCCTTTTTTTGGCCTGTAGTTTTTTATTTTTATTTTTTATTTTTTGTAGTGTCTTTGTCTGGTTTTGGTATCAGGGTGATGGCGGCTTCATAGCATGGTTTTGGGAGTGTTCTATCCTCTTCCATCTTTTGGAAGAGTTTGAGAAGGACTGGTGTAAGTTCTGCTTTGTATGTTTGGTAGAATTTCCCTGTGAAGCCGTCCAGTCCTGGACTTTTGTTTGTAGGGAGTTTTTTAAATTACAGGTTCTATTTCACTTCTAGCAATTGGTCTGTTCAAATTATCTGTTTTTTCTTGACTCAATTTGGGCAGGCTGTGTGTTTCTAGAAACTCATCCATTTCTTCTAGGTTGTCCAATTTGTTGGCATATAACCGTTCATAGTATTCTCTTGTGACTTTTTGTATCTCTGTGGTATCAGTTGTTATTTCTCCTCTTTCATTTATTATTTTGTTTATTTCAGTCCCCTCTCTTCTCTTCTTGTGAGCCTGGCCAGGGTTTGTCGATTTTGTTTATCCTTTCAAAAAACCAGCTCTTGGTTTTATTGACCTTTTCTATTGTTTTTTTAATCTCTATTTATTTCCTGTCTGATCTTTGTTATTTCCTTCCTTCTGCTGACATCTATTTTGCCTTTTTTAAACGTCCAATATGTGTAAGGCATAATTTTACAAGTAAGGGAAAAAAAGACGTTCAAGACATGAACTTTGATGGAGATGAAAAGATGTTTACATGCGAAAAGGTACATCATGTTCATCTAAAGCATAAGATTTCACAGGAGGGAGAACAGTCTCAGAAAAATTGGTACTAGGAGTTCAAGATGGCAGTGAGCGTTGTTTCAAGGAGAGTTTAAAACAGAAATATCTCCTTCAAACGTAAGTCAGAGTTGGCAATGAAAAGAGAGAGTAAAGAGGTTTATGTTAAGTATTCAGTGGTTTAGAGGAAAGAAGGCCAAAAAAAAAAAAGGAAATCTGGTTCCAACATGTGGAAAATTCCTCTGGACCTGTTTTCTAATCTTCAAAAAAAACACAAGATTTTCACTGTTAAAAAGTATAAATCTGGCCAACAGTAGTTTACATAGGAGAAGGAATGGCACTGCTCTAGCCTCAGGGATCTCAAATTCAGACACAGGACCTAATGTTGCAGACTCACATGCAAAGAAAACTCACACAAAAAGAAGCACTGAATTATAGTGAGAATGACTATATAAAGTGTTAATATTTGGGGGGCCAGAGAGAGGGAGAGGCATAACTCCAGTGTGGAGGCCGGGAAGAAGGGCAGGGACTCTTCAGACCAAGTCAAAGAAAGCATCTGCTTTCCAATCAGCATGGAGATTCTGGAATTATGGTGGCAGCCAGGATGGTGAGAAAAAGTTACACCATGGAGAGGAATGAAGGGAGATGGGTTGGGTGACCACGCCCACCATGCCTCACTCTTCCTTTTGCGTTCCCAGGCTGGATGCACTCAGGATACCCTATCATGTGCCACCTGCAGTCAGTGCAGGAGCTCATCAGTGAGATGGGCATGAGAAGCAGAGGTCTGTGGGGAGCCATCCACGAGCTGGGCCACAACCAGCAGCGGCACGGGTGGGAGTTCCCCCCACACACCACCGAGGCCACCTGTAACCTCTGGTCAGTCTATGTGCACGAGACAGTCCTGCACATCCCCAGGGCTCAGGCCCACCCAGCTCTGAGCCCTCCAGAACGAGAGAAAAGGATCAAAACACACCTGGGAAAGGGAGCACCCCTGAATGACTGGAATGTGTGGACAGCTCTGGAAACGTATCTAAAGGTACTGAACAGAAATTCAGGGAGATGGGGGCCACTAGACCCTCAGTCGTGTAGCACCCTGGATCCCAGGAGCTCTCCAACTCCTTCACCACCCCCATCGGCCTGGGCCCACCACCTCCCCTGGCTGCATGGCGGTGCTTCTCAGGTCATACATCTCTAACATGGAGATAATGATGCCTGTCCCACTCACGTACTGTGGTTTTGTGATGGTATGTAAGAGGAAATGAAAAATACCGTGAAAAGAGAATAAGTAGAGAATGTAGTCTCTGGGTATATCGGTCAAGAGCAGAAGCTCTGAGTAAGACACTCCTAAGGCTGAGTCACAGCTCTCCCACTCACTCGTTTGTCCTTTGTCCCCTAGTAGGTGCCTCGGAAATGGTGATTGTTTTGCATTGCTTTGTTTTCCCTCACCTTAGTTTTATGGGTCAAGTGAGTGTTGCATCCCTTCATAATTACAGTGATGTGTTAGGGGCAACTGCATTACAAGAAGGCCTCTTAGGAGGTAAATCTGTCAATGAGATTCTCATATTTCCATCACCCATTTGAACCCAAAATGTCTTTAGAATGAATAAGTAAATAACCAACCCAATAGAAGAACATCGAAGTCCCAAAGTGAGTTGATTTCCTATGAAATAAGCATAAATCCCTTTCCCCTCCCCCGTCCTGCTTTGAATTTTTATATTTTCAAGTTGTCAAAGCCACTCCCCATATCAGATCTCCTACATCTCCTATACTGTCTACCACGACTCTTTAGATAGTGGGTATTGCCCACTTTTTACAGGCACATACTGAGTTAGAGAGTTTAAGCATCCTGTCCAATGTCACACATTTAAATGATGGACCCAGAACCTAAAATCAGGAGCTAATGACAAGCCCAGGCTTTTGCACTTCTGAACCCTCTGATTTTTTTTTTCTTTTCTCACTCATTTTCTGAAGAGTGAGTGTGAGACAGCCCCAGTCAGTGAGATAACTGTGTAGCATCAGCTCAGGATTCTTCTAGAGCCAGTCTGAGGGTCTACAGGGAAAGAGACCTTACATGGTAGTTGCCACTGAAGTGTAAGGCAAAGCCCTAATTCCACCCTACCTACTGACCCACTCACCGTGAATATCATTTTGCAAAAGCTTTGGGGAGACCCCTCACCTTGGAGTCTGAGACTTGGTCCCAGGACAGAGAGATACCTTCTGTTTTCTTCACCTGTGGGAGGTCTGCTCCCCATCATTCCTCCTGCTGTTGCCTTAGCATAGATCCTCAGTATCCTCTTGTGTTTTAAAAGTCTCCTCAGTTTTTCCAGCATCTTGCTTCAACCACCTACAATCCATCTTCCACACCACTTCCAAAATAATCTGAATATTCCATGTTTAAGCTCGTCAAGTGTTCTCCTTCACACACAGAATAAAATGGAAGCTGCTTAGCTGGGTGCAGAAGGCCCTTTATCATCAGGCTTTGGCCAACACCTCCAGCTCCATCTCCCAATTTCCCATCTCCATAATTATCCTGCAGTTTACCGAGCTGCTTCCCACTATGAACACATCTTGCTGTTTTCGCTTCTATACCTCCTCACGTTTCCTTCTGCAGCTGAAACGTGCTTGAACACCTTGTCTGTTACCTGTCAAGTCACCTGTCAAAATTCAGCTCTCTTGTCCTCTCTCCCGACATCATCTCCTTGACAAGCCAACTTTTTTTGTAATTTGTTTACTTACACATCTGTCTCTCCCATTGACCAGGGACCTCCAGAAAAACAAGAGCCTTAATCATTTTGCCTAGT